>NC_057850.1:25288154-25588154 GCF_015237465.2 Chelonia mydas
TCTCAGAGGAAGTAAGGGCTTGATCTTAAAGTCTATTAATTATAACTGCAAAGCTTCCATTGACTTTAATAAGAACCTAAGAGAACATAAGAACGGCCATACTGGGTCAGATCAAAGGTCCACCTAGCCCAGTACCCTGTCTGCCAATAGTGGCCAGTTGGGGCGGTGAGTTACATGGGCTCACGGTGCCCGGGCTCCACCAATATTCAGGGCCCAGGGGCCTGGCTATACCAATGTTTGGGGCCGGGTCTCTCCCCTGTCCCCGCCTGCTGCCCCCACGCGCCTCCCCCAGCCCCCACTTGCTGCCCCCGCTCACCTCCCCCGGAGCTCACACTGACTCTGCTCTGCTGGCTCCCCGCATCAACTGCTGCTGCAGGGCCTTAGTGCCCCCCTCCACTAGGGCCAGGGCAGGCTGCCCTTACCCTGCCCTTCCGCCCTAGCCCTGAGCCTCTCCAACGCCCCAAACCCCTCAACCCCAGCCCCAGACAAAGCCCTCATCCCCCCGCACCCTAATCCTCTGCCTCAGCCTTGAGCCCCTTCCACACCCCAAACCCCTCATCCTCAGCCCCACAGCCCTCACCCCTGCACCCCCTCCTATCCCCAAACTCCCTCCCAGGGCCTGCACCCCCACCCCTTCCTGCACCTCCACCCCTTGCCCCATCCCAGAGCCTACACCCAAACTCCATCCCAGAACCTGCACCCCTCACCCCCTCCTGCACTCCTACCCCCTGCCCCAACCCTGAGCCTTCACCCAGCACCCAAACTCCATCCCAGAGCCTGCACTGCAGACCCCTCCCCCACCCAAACTCCCTCCCAGAGCTTTAGGCAGGTGGGGGGCGGAGTTTGGGGGGGGGGTTCTGGGCACCACCAAAATTTCTACAAACCTGCCACCCCTGTAGCCAGTGCCAGTCCCCAGAGGGAATGAACGGAACGGGTAATCATCAAGTGACCAATTCCCTGTCGCCCATTCCCAGTTTCTGGCAAGCAGAGGCTAGGGACGCCATTCCTGCCCATCCTAGCTAATAACCATTGATGGACCTACCCTCCATGAATTTATCTAGGGTTTTTTTTGAACCCTGTTATAGTCTTGGCCTTCACAACGTCCTCTGGCAAAGAGTTCCACAGGTTGACTGTGTGTTGTGTGAAGAAACACTTCCTTTTGTTTTAAATCTGCTGCGTATTAATTTCATTTGGTGACCCCTAGTGCTTGTGTTATGAGAAGGAGTAAATTCTTCTTCTTCCTTATTTACTTTCTCCACACCGGGTAATGATTTAACAGACCTCAATCATATCCCCCCTTAGTTGTCTCTTTTCCAAGCTGAAAAGTCCCAGTCTTATTAATCTCTCCTCATACAGAAGCCATTCCATACCCCAATCATTTGTGTTGCCCTTTTCTGAACCTTTTCCAATTCCAACATATCTTTTTTGAGATGGGGCAACCACATCTGCACGCAGTATTCGAGATGTGGGCGTACCATGGATTTGTATAGAGGCAATCTATCCCTTTCTTAATGATTCCCAACATTCTGTTTGCTTTTTTTGACTGCCGCTGCACATTGAGTGGATGTTTTCAGAGAACTATCCACAATGACTCCAAGATCTCTCTCTTGAGTGGTAACAGCTAATTTAGACCCCATTTTATATCTATAGTCGGGATTATAATTGGGGCCCCATTGTACAAACAAGCTCAGAGACAGTCCCTGCCCCAGAGAACTCACCATCTAAGGGTACACTGCAATCGGAGTTGTGATTACAGCCCATGTTGGGCTCACCACACCCAGCTCCGGACTGCTCCAGCCCCAGCTCCATCACTCTGTCTCAGCACTGCTGCTGCTGCTCTGCCTCCAGCTCCCTGGGCTGCTTCTTTGGCCCTTCTGCCTCTGGTTGCTGCAGCTCTGCTCCCAGGACAGGTCTGCTCTGCAGGCTGCTTCTGTGACTCTGCTCCCAGCACTGACCTGCTTCCTGGGCTGCTTTTCTGGTCCCTCTGGATCTGGCACAGCTCTGCTCCCCAGCTTAGCTTGGGCCCCTGCTTTCTCCTTAGTTTGGCCCCACTCTGTCTGACCCAGGCAAATCCAGCTCACACGGAGGACGGGACCTCCCTGGACTCCTGACTCTCTGATTAGCCTGCCCTCCCTGTCATTCAGGCTGACCTGGAGCATTGGCCTCTCCCCATTGTTCCTGGGGGCTGTCAGGCTCAGGGTCCTGATTTCCCATAGACCCTTCCCTTTTTAGTACTGGGAGCTAGCCAACCAAAACACCCCCACTGAATGTTAGTAAGGGGGCAACAGTCCCCTTACTTGTAGTTGTCTGCCTCGATGAGATGTAAATGAATGGTACTCTTTTTTGTTTGACTATTTCTCTTCATTTCCTACTTCTATTTTATCAGCTTCTATCCTCTTCTCTTTACTAGTTCTAGAGTATCGTCTTTAATAAATGGTCCCCTAAGAGATGTCTCTGTCTGCACCATGTGCTTTCCCGCATCTCTCTGCTTTCCCCCAGCCCTTCATTTAAAAACTCCTCTATGACCTTTCTAATTTTACATGCCAGCAATCTGGTTCTCTTTTGGTTTAGGTGGAGCCCATCCTTCCTCTACAGGCTCTTTCTTTCCTGAAAGGTTCCCCCATTCCTAAGAAACCAAAATCCCTCCTCCCAACACCATCATCTCACCCATGCATTGAGCCCCTGCAGTTCTGCCTGTCTAACTGGTGCTGCCATTTCAAGGCCATGTCAAGCTGAGAGTTCAGTAAGTAATAATATGAGTTGCAATTGTTTAAACTCCATTCAATTGTATCCAATAGGTCTGATAGCCATGGGACTGTACCATCAGTCACATGTCTGAGAGGCAGCCCAACTGTATGGGGTGCTTAATGGCTCCTGTAAGCTGCTGAGTACTTACAGTCCCATTGCGAATCAACAGAGGGTTATTCTTAAGCAAAGCCTAGGTGTGTTTGCACATCTATCCTGGGCCCATTCATGGTTTTCACTCCATATATGTAAACTGATTTAAGGCACGTTTCTGTGCTGGGCCTCAGTTGGGTCTCAGGAGGGTCTGACTGCAGCATATGTGGACATACCTGACCTAGTTTAATCAAGTTCGCTCATGTACTGATTGCAATGAAGCCACAGAAGTACAGGCTTCAGCATAGACTGTACAAAGGGATAGCTCAGTGGTTTGAGCATTGGCCTACTAAACCCAGGGTTGTGAGGGGGCCATTTAGGGATCTGGGCCAAAAATTGGGGATTGGTCCTGCTTTGAGCAGGGGGTTGGACTAGATGACCTCCTGAGGTCCCTTTCAACCCTGATATTCTATGATTCTATGACTTGGGACAATGGGTAGTTACTCAAAGGGCTAGACCTCGTTAAGTCTGTGCTGTGCAGCTTCATAGCTATCAATACGTGGGCTGGCTAGATTAAAGCGGGCTGAAGTATGTCTACACATGCTGCAATCACACCCTGATTGCAGTTGAGACAGACCCTTGCATTGTCATATGGAGAAAGAGGAGGAAACTCAACATCTTAGTTCTCTAAAGAAGAGGGATTAGGAACCCCATGTTCTGATTAACCACTCCTGAATCCTCACTAGTAGAATCTCAGCTCAGGAGTTTAATGCTAACTCACTTGAAATAGACAAGGCTAGCAAGTTCTCCATTAGTTTTAGTAGGAACCCTCTGCAGTGCTGTTTTTTCATTGATAAGTAACATTTAATGTTGCTGGATGCATACAGTATAATCCTATATTTTCCTGAACCAGCACTGCCATTTGGTCCAACTCATCATAGTCTGGATAGCTAAGGCCAACTCCCACCATCTTTATGCAGCCAAAACTCCCTTTGAACTCAGCAGGAATTTTGTGTGCATGCGAACGTAGGATCAAGTGGTAAAGTGGGAGAGGGATTATAAAGTATTGACAGACACTTGCATAAATTTCTCAGGGTAATTCTGTTCCTCTCTTCCTTCCCCTCTGCCCTCCCCAACTCCCTCCTTTTCTGCACACTACCGGCTGCTGTCTTCAGTTTTTGATATCTTCTAAAATGGCTGGCTGCTTTAATTGTATAATATCTTCCCTGAGTGCTATATGCAGGACCATACTTGCAATACAAGCAGGTCTTTGACCCATCAGTTTAAACACTACCACTTGAAGAAAAATAATCTTATTCTCAGCATTTGGCACCCTTCAGTTGGCCTGCAGCCTTGATCCTTTTCAAATAAATAAAAAGAACTATACAACAAACTCAAATAATATTGACTTCCTGCCTCTCAAAGTGGTATATGATTAATTAAAAAAGAGAAATGTCTAGTTTTCTATCTATACCACTGTGAATACTTCCAATAAGAGAGACTTCAATTATAGTAAAAAGACTTCATTAAATGACTCAAGAGTAAATTGGGATATATAAAAGATTTTACATGTATGCAGTAGCAGTTTATGCTACCTGAGAACATGCCACCATATTTTCTTGGCTTCTAACCACATAAACTCCTATGACCAAATCCTGGCTTTGGGCTACTTGTGTGTATGTCCCAAAACACATAGCCCCATGAAGAACTATGCTATGTAGCAGCTGTATCCCTATCTTGGCTTCCCTTAAGAGGTGTAGTCAACATTCCACAGGTCAGCTATTTAGAACCAGGAAGTAGGCAGGTGAAAGGGCATAACAGTGGGTCGGAATTTTCAAGTCAATGAAAATGTGCTCCTAAATCTCCTAGGTACTTTTGAAAATCTTCCTGCACTTCATCATCCTGATTTGCCCTGAGCGCTTTTGTACCCTCTCTTGCAGGTTTTGGCACAAGTGATTTGCATGAGTAGCTCTGTGAGAATTGTCTTGGCACTCTCAGGCTGGCCAAAATACAACACTAATTTGCACCCATTCGGTGGTGTAACAAGCCTGACGTTTTGGCTTGAGGTTGCTTTGCTGGTGCCATGCCTCAGTTTACCCACTTTTCAAGGATTCACTCAATCAAACTCTTAAAACAAACTCTTCTCTAGTTCAGCCACACCGCTTCCTAGGGCTGGATTTATTAACGTAACAAAATATTCAAAATGAAAGTTCTCAAATCCCCATCAAGTCCATGCTCAGAGGACTATGTGGTCTATGCATTAGATAGACAATACCCATCCTCACTCAAACAAGTTCAGATCCCAAGAGAATCCGGTCCATGCTCCTCATCTTCCTGCTGGGGTTTCCCTGGTCTCCCCTGCCTGGATGGACCCCTTTATTCTGAAAACTCAGCACTCCTTGCTGGAGTCTAGTTGTTCCCAGGAACTATTCTCTGCTTTGGCAGGCCTCTGCTGAAGTCTCTTACTTCCTGCAGACTCCTCAGTCAGTCCAAGCATCCCCCTTTTTCTGCAGCTTCTTGCTGCTCTTATAGGGGAATCACTTGATCCTTGCTCCAGTATGCCTACTTTGTAACTAGGGTTGCTGGCCTGCAGCCCTTAAAGAGGCAGGACACCATGTCACACTCAGAAAATACGAAGAAATGAAGAATTTGGTCTCTCATATACCTACTGTACAAAGTTGCCAGCTTCTGATAATTGAATAGAACCTGACTCCACAAGTCATCCCATTAAAGTCAATAGAACTATCTGTTGAGTAAATACTATTCAGCATAAATGAGGGGATGAGAATCTGGCCCATAGAGATTTAAACCTTGTTAAAAATGTACAGTAACACTATAGCAATGTAAGAGAACCACAGCTGTGGTTTCGATGTCAGCAATTGTTCCCTACCGCTGTTCTGTGGTAATCTTGCTTAAGGACATTGCTACAAATTTGCTTCAACCAGCAACCATGTGGCATGCTCCTAAGTTTGCACAAAACCACTGTCTTGCTTACCACAATAATTGATTACTCATTACAAACAACTCTTTCAGATCATTTGAAGATGGCATTTCCATTTATCTGGCAGTATTCAATGGTACACATGCCGCGTTGTGTGCATGATTTAATACATTGGATTGTATGGTATCACAGTAACAATCATCAACTTTATGTAGAAAAGGGATATAAATGTAGTAAGCAGGCACAGTATTGCCAACTGCAAGCATTCAAAAATCATGAGAGAGGCCCCCAAATCATGAGACTGGCATAACAATCATGAAAATTTAAAAGTATAATGTGCGTGTGTCACAACGTGCGTGTCTTTTTATTTGCCTTCTGAGGACTTGAGCCCTTTGTCACATTTTAAAGCTTTTTCTCTACTTTTCTTGCATGAGGGCAAGAAAGTTACCTGTCTTTAAACTGAAACCTGAGATCCTTATGTAATCAATTGCCTACAGGAGCTGGGAGTATAAAAAAACCCCACCAGATAACACAACAGTCATGATAAAATCCTGAGAGTTGGCTATACAGCATGCCCTTTGGTCATGGAAACAAGAGATCACCTTATAAGACCATTCTACAACTTAAATAGTATTTGAAACATATTTAGCCAATAATTACCATAGGTACAAATAGTTCAGTATAGTATTGAGACATACAATGTATGTCCACAGAGTGCTAGTGGTTATTATGAAGCAAGATCATTAATCCACTAAAACATGCTTCCTGCTGCCATACTGGTATAATATGACTAATATTTAAATGATATTAAATATATTTTTGAACCTGTGTTTCTTATTTCGGGAATGATTACAAATTCTTGTATAATGGAATACAGTTCATGCTAGAAGCAAAGTGGGAAATTGTGGAAAGGTAATTAATAAAAAGCTTTTTCCTTTGCCATTTATATCATCCAAGGATCTGGCTCCAAATAGTTATTATTTATATTTTGACATGCAGTAGAGTCTTGCTAGTCTGTAATATTCCAGTCGTGGGATCTGATCCACACAGACAAAAGAGTCTTGCTTGTATGGGTCAGATTGCAGGATTGGGGCCTAAAATACCAGTCTCTCCCCATTTTTCAGCAGAGATAGGGATATAATAGCAGATGCTTTAGTTAGGTCCCATTACATTAAGAATTTATTACTTTTACAAAATATACCATAACACAGTTACTAATGTTCAGTGAGATATTGAAACTGAACTACAATTATGCGTATGTAAAATCAATAAAGAGCATTTTGGTTATATGTGCATATAAGCTGGGGGAATGACCCAGCAGGTCTTTTTCTTAAGGAATGCCATTGATTCTAAGAAATCAGAATAAATTAATATAAGCAAAAACGACAGTATACAAAAACTCCACACCTTCCTCCTCTAACTCTGGATATGGAACCGAGCCTCCCTAAAGGCATTCTTCCCTCTCTTCTGCCCAAGCAGCTCTGAAAGAGGAACAGGGGAGCAGAGCTGGAGTTAAGCCCTTGTTCACCACTTTTACTCCAGTTGGTTGCATTTGTTACTAAAACCTTCCATAATGTGTCTGATTTAAAATATCATGCAAAAGTGTGTGTATGCGGGGGGGGGGGGGGGCGGGGGGGAAGGGGGACGATGATGACTCCACTGTTTTTAATCAATGTCATTTACATATAGTTCTGGGGCCATGACAGTTATCCCACACCGTAGAGGATTACCTACCTGGAAGGGTAAATTACATTTAACAATACTGAGTTCCTTTTAAGAAAAATCCACATGCTGATTTTCTGCAGTACACATGGGTATTTTAAGGCTCCAGAAATGTTATGATATCCTGCCATAAGCCTGATGTCATACCAGTGTTTCATGGAAAAGTTAAACATGGCTATAGTATCACTATAAAGATTAAGGTCTATTCAATTAAATAGATCATGACCAAAGTTTGCAAATATATCCAAACCTGAGATCTCAAAAGTGCCTTATTTTTAGTGCTTGGGTGCTCATCACTTTCTGAATCGGGCCCCTTAGGATTTGTCAAGCAGGGCATCAAAAAAATGCAAGCATCCAGAATCACTAGTCACATTTGAAAATCTTGGCCCATAGCAATGAGCACAGGATGTAACTCTCTGGCACATCATTAAAGAGATCATCAGGTGGAGACAAGCAAGTGCCTGTATCATATCCTCATTGCTTGTATAAAGGGCCACTCAGATCTTAATGAATAAATTGTTGAATTTTTCAGTAAAGTGAAAGGGAAATAGAATACAAGATAGAAACATGGGATAATACTGTGGTAATGTATAAAACACTTCATGCTTGGTCTATAAACTGCATCTATGCTAGGAAGGTTTGCTGGCATAACTATACCAATATAGAGCTATACTGGCAAACCTTTAAAGTGTAGAGGAGATAGATTAGGAGAAAGACAGAAAATAAAAAAGGGAATGAACGAAAAATAAGATAGAAGGCAAGTGGGAAGAAGAGGCTTTCTTTGGGTCAAGGAAATTCTCTGGGCTTTGTAGGGTATGATTTAAGGTCTTGTGTTAGGTAGAGTGTTAGCTAGCCTAATCTAAGGGTATGTCTACACTACGAAATTAGGTCGAATTTATAGAAGTCGGTTTTGTAGAAAGCGTTTTTATACAGTAGATTGTGTGTTTCCCCACACAAATGCTCTAAGTGCATGTAGTCGGCGGAGTGTATCCACAGTACGGAGGCAACCATTGACTTCTGGAGTGTTGCACTGTGGGTAGCTATCCCACAGTTCCCGCAGTCTCCGCCGCCCATTTGAATTCTAGGTAGAAATCCCAGTGCCTGATGGGGCTAAAACATTGTCGCGGGTGGTTCTGGGTACATATCGTCAGGCCCCTCTTCCCTCCCTCCTTCCATGAAAGCAAGGGCAGACAATCGTTTTGCGCCTTTATTCTTGAGTTACCTGTGCAGACACCATACCATGGCAAGCATGGAGCCCGCTCAGCTCACTGTCACCCTATGTCTCCTGGGTGCTGGCAGACACGGTACTGCATTGCTACACAGCAGGAGTTTATTGCCTTTTGGCAGCAGACAGTGCAGTATAACTGGTAAGCCGTCTTCGACGTAGTCCTGGGTGCTCTTTTAACCGACCTCGATGAGGTAAGGGGCGCCTGGGCAAACATGGGAGTGATTCAGCCAGGTCATTTCCATTTTAAGTTTCGTCTCATGGCGATTCAGTCCTACCGGCAGTGCATTGCCTTTTAATCTGCAGCCAGCAGAAGACGATGGCCAGCAGTTATACTGCACCGTCTTCTGCTGAGCACCTAGGAGATGACGATGGCTAGCGGTTGTACGGCACAGTCTGCTGCCAGCAAGATGTATAAAGATAGATGAAGTGGCTCAAAACAAGAAATAGACCAGATTTGTTTTGTATTCATTTTCTCCTCCCTTCCTCCGTGAAATCAATGGCCTGCTAAACCCAGTTCCGAGTTCTGTCCTTGAGGTTTTGAGTTCTATCCTTGAGGAGGCCATTCTGTTTCTCGCAAAGCCACCCCCTTTGTTGATTTTAATTCTCTGTATGCCAACCCTGTAAGCCATGTCATCAGTCGCCCCTCCCTCCGACAGGGCAATGGCAGACAATCGTTCCGCGCCTTTTTTCTGTGCAGACGCCATACCACGGCAAGCATGGAGCCCGCTCAGATCACTTTGGCAATTAGGAGCACATTAAACACCACACGCATTATCCAGCAGTATATGCAGCACCAGAACCTGGCAAAGCGAAACCGGGTGAGTAGGCGACGTCAGCGCGGTGGCGAGAGTGATGAGGACATGGACACAGACTTCTCTCAAATCATGGGGCCTGGCAATGTGGGCATCTTGGTGCTAATGGGGCAGGTTCATGCTGTGGAACGCCGATTCTGGGCTCGGGAAACAAGCACAGACTGGTGGGACCGCATAGTGTTGCAGGTCTGGGACGATTCCCAGTGGCTGCGAAACTTTCGCATGCGTAAGGGCACTTTCATGGAACTTTGTGACTTGCTTTCCCCTGGCCTCAGGCGCAAGAATACCAAGATGAGAGCAGCCCTCACAGTTGAGAAGCGAGTGGCAATAGCCCTCTGGAAGCTTGCAAAGCCAGACAGTTACCAGTCAGTTGGGAATCAATTTGGAGTGGGCAAATCTACTGTGTGGGCTGCTGTGATGCAAGTAGTCAACGCAATCAAAGATCTGCTGATATCAAGGGTAGTGACCCTGGGAAATGTGCAGGTCATTTGCTGCAATGGGATTCCCTAACTGTGGTGGGGCCATAGACGGAACCCATATCCCTATCTTGGCACTGGAGCACCAAGCCGGTGAGTACATAAACCGCAAGGGGTACTTTTCAATAGTGCTGCAAGCACTGGTGGATCACAAGGGACGTTTCACCGACATCAACGTGGGATGGCCGGGAAAGGTACATGACGCTCGCATCTTCAGGAACTCTGGTCTGTTTCAAAAGCTGCAGGAAGGGACTTTATTCCCAGACCAGAAAATAACTGTTGGGGATGTTGAAATGCCTATAGTTATCCTTGGGGACCCAGCCTACCCATTAATGCCATGGCTCATTAAGCTGTACACAGGCAGCCTGGACAGTAGTCAGGAGCTGTTCAATTACAGGCTGAGCAAGTGCAGAATGGTGGTAGAATGTGCATTTGGACGTTTAAAAGCGTGCTGGCGCAGTTTACTGACTCGCTTAGACCTCAGCAAAACCAATATTCCCACTGTTATTACTGCTTGCTGTGCGCTCCACAATATCTGTGAGAGTAAGGGGGAGATGATTATGGCGGGGTGGGAGGTGGAGGCAAATCACCTGACTGCTGGTTACACACAGCCAGACACCAGGGCGGTTAGAAGAGCACAGGAGGGTGCGGTGCACATCAGAGAAGCTTTGAAAACCAGTTTCATGACTGGCCAGGCTACGGTGTGAAAGTTCTGTTTGTTTCTCCTTGATGAAACCCCCCACCCCTTGGGTCACTCTACTTCCCTGTAAGCTAATCACCCTCCACTCCTCCCTTCGATCACTGCTTGCAGAGGCAATAAAGTCATTGTTGCTTCACATTCATGCATTCTTTATTCATTCATCACACAAATAGGGGGATAACTACCAAGGTAGCCCAGGAAGGGTGGTGGAGGAGAGAAGCACCAGGAGGGGTGGTGGAGGAGGGAAGGACAAGGCCACACAGCAGTTTAAAAATTTAAAACTTATTGAATGCCAGCCTTCTGTTGCTTGGGCAATCCTCTGGGGTGGAGTGTCTGGGTGGCCGGAGGCCCCCCCACCGCATTCTTGGGTGTCTGGGTGAGGAGGCTATGGAACTTGGGGAGGAGGGTGGTTGGTTACACAGGGGCTGTAGCGGCAGTCTGTGCTCCTGCTGCCTTTCCTGCATCTCAACCATACGCTGGAGCATATTAGTTTGATCCTCCAGCAGCCTCAGCATTGAATCCTGCCTCCTCTCATCACGCTGCCGCCACCTTTGAGCTTCAGCCCTCTCTTCAGCCCGCCACCTCTCCTCCTGGTCATTTTGTGCTTTCCTGCACTCTGACATTGTCTGCCTCCTTGTATTCGTCTGTGCTCTGTCAGTGTGGGAGGACAGCATGAGCTCAGAGAACATTTCGCCTTCTAATCTTCGCTAGCCTCTGGGAAGGAGAAGATCCTGTGATCCTTGAAACACATGCGCCTGGTGGAGAAAAAAAAGGGAAAGCGGTATTTAAAAAGACACATTTTATAGAACAATGGGTACACTCTTTCACGGTAAACCTTGCTGTTAACATTACATACATAGCACATGTGCTTTCGTTCCAAGGTCGCATTTTGCCTCCCCCCAGCGCGTGACTAGCCCCTCCCTACTCCCTGTGGCTAACAGCGGGGAACATTTCTGTTCAGCCACAGGCAAACAGCCCAGCAGGAACGGGCACCTCTGAATGTCCCCTTAAGAAAAGCACCCTATTTCAACCAGATGACCATGAATGATATCACTCTCCTGAGGATAACACAGAGAGATAAAGAACGGATGTTGTTTGAACGCCAGCAAACATACACTGCAATGCTTTGTTCTACAATGATTCCTGAGTACGTATTACTGGCCTGGAGTGGTAAAGTGTCCTACCATGGTGGATGGAATAAGGCTGCCCTCCCCAGAAACCTTTTGCAGAGGCTTTGGGAGTACATCCAGGAGAGCCGCGAATTCCAGGGCAACTTAATCATTAAACATGCTTGCTTTTAAACCATGTATAGTATTTTAAAAGGTACACTCACCAGAGGTCCCTTCTCTGCCTGGCGGGTCCGGGAGGCAGCCTTGGGTGGGTTTGGGGGGTACTGGCTCCAGGTCCAGGGTGAGAAACAGTTCCTGGCTGTCGGGAAAACCGGTTTCTCCGCTTGCTTGCTGTGAGCTATCTACAACCTCATCATCATCATCTTCCTCATCCCCAAAACCTGCTTCCGTGTTGCCTCCATCTCCATTGAAGGAGTCAAACAACACAGCTGGGGTAGTGGTGGCTGAACCCCCTAAAATAGGCACTAGTTTATGTTTTATGATTTTGTTTTGTATTGTAAACATTTGTTTCCATCATTCTCTCCTGTTTCTAGTGGAATATCTATTATTTCTTAAATAAACCTTCTCCTGTTTTATTATAAGTGCTGTGTGTTACCTAGCAGTGGTGGTTTAAGGTAAAACTGGTAAACTGAGGTACACAGGTCCTTTTGGGGGCAGAGGATCTTGGGCTTCTGTGAGAGGCCAGTGTCAGTGGCTGAATACCATAGGGGAACAATTAAAAGGGACTGAGGTGCACCTATTGTTAATCTTTGAAGTGAAGACAGGAAAGGCATAGCTCAAGGAGAGTGCCTGAGTGGCTGACAGATGGGTGGTGTTAGGGAGCTAACACCCAGCTACCTTGGGCAAGATTACCTCTCTCTAGAGGTAGAGGGTAACAAGGTGACTAACAGCCCTGAATACCGTGAGAACCATTACACCATATCCTCCAAATTTTAAAATACATTTTAAGGCCCAGTTCCTGTGCTGAGCTCTATGCAAGCAGACCCCTGCATGAACCTACATTGACTCCAACAAGGTTTTGTGCAAAAGCAGGGATCTGCCCATAAACAGCTCCTTGCAGGATCAGGACCCAAGTTGCTAATGGAGCTCACACCTTGTGACGTTATCTGATTAAAATATGACCATATAGATCATTGTTGCAACCACTGTTATATATTTGCAACAAATCTTGTACAAAATGTGGCATGTAAGATATCTATGAAAAGGTTATGATTTGCTGGTTACGATTATGCTATGTGTACGCATGTATCATTTTTGTATTTGAAGTTATGAGTATTGGATCTATACCTAGATTTCAAACGTTTGCTCCTGGGGTAACGCTCACAAAGTAGTTAGCCAGCACATCTTGGAGGGACTATTCAAATTGAGTGGCCCATCAAAAGAACATTTAACTGACAATGGACCATGGGAGATGCCTGTCTACACTTAATGGGATTTCTTGCTGTGACTAGGCGAAATGCATGGACATGTGACTTGCCTATGTGACTGCAAACTCCAACTTGTTACTGTAATTTTCCACAGTAAGAACAATGGGATTCCTGCCATATGGCAGAAGCTATAAAGGGCCCTGGAAACACCTCCATTTTTTCTCTTTCCTGCTCAAACCTCTGGAATATGAACTTATATCAATGGGAACATTCTAACCAATGGACTGAAGACCTTCCAATGATTTGGAAGCAGCCAGAGAGTTGACTTAAGCCAGCAGTTTATTCCATCACTGCTACATGCCTGAACCAAGAACTTTGCAATTACTGTATGTATTTGATTCCTTTAACCAATTTTAACTCTCACCTTTCTTTCTTTCTTTTTATGAATAAACCTTTAGATTTTAGATACTAAAGGATTGGCATCAGTATGATTTTTGGGTAAGATCTAGGTTATATATTGACCTGGGTGTGTGGCTGGTCCTTTGGGATCAGAAGAACCTTTTATTTGATGAGACTGGTTGTAAAGAACCATTCACCTTTAAACCCCGTATTTTCGGTGGTAATACAAGGACTGGGACGCCCAAGGAAACTGCTTTTGTGACTTCTTGTTAGCCAGTGTGGTGAAACAGAAGTTTACTCTTGTTGCTGGTTTGGTATATCCTATGGGGGATTACCCACCAGGCTTGGGGTTTTTCTGCCGTATTTCTCAGCAGTTCGTCCTGACTTTGGCATCCTCAGTTGTGACCCACTGAGGCACAGTTACAAACCTGTCATAAACATAAAGGGAAGGGTAAACACCTTTAAAATCCCTCCTGGCCAGAGGAGAAACCTTTTCACCTGTAAAGGGTTAAGAGGCTAGGATAACCTTGCTGGCACCTGACCAAAATGACCAATAAGGAGACAAGATACTTTCAAAGCTGGAGGGGGGAGAAACAAAGGTTCTCTCTGTCTGTGTGATCCTTTTGCCGGGAACAGAAAAGGAATGGAGTCTTAAAACTTAGTAAGTAACCTAGTTAGATATGCGTTAGATTCTGTTTTGTTTAAATGGCTGATAAAGTGAGTTGTGCTGAATGGAATGTATATTCCTGTTTTTGTGTCTTTTTGTAACTTAAGGTTTTGCCTAGAGGGATTCTCTATGTTTTGAATCTGATTACCCTGTAAGGTATTTACCATCCTGATTTTATAGAGGTGATTCTTTTACTTTTTCTTTCATTAAAATTCTTCTTTTAAGAACCTGATTGTTTTTTTCATTGTTCTTAAGATCCAAGGGTTTGGGTCTGTGTTCACCTATGCAAATTGGTGAGGATTTTTATCAAGCCTTCCCCAGGAAAGGGGGTGTAGGGTTTGGGAGGATTTTGCGGGGGGGAAAGACGTTTCCAAGCGGGCTCTTTCCCTGTTAGATGCTTGGTGGTGGCAGCAATAAAGTCCAAGGGAGAAAGGTAAAATAGTTTGTACCTTGGGGAACTTTTAATCTAAGCTGGTAAAAATAAGCTTAGGGGGTTATCATGCAGGTCCCCACATTTGTACCCTAGAGTTCAGAGTGGGGAAGGAACCTTGACAACACTTCTTGTGAGGAGTCAAGGAGGCTTTCTCCTCCCCTCCAGAATGTTTAATTATTCATTTGAGGATGGGCGGTGGGTGTTCGGGATCGGTCTAACTCTGACTTCAGTGGGAGCAATGGGAGTTTTATCATTGACTGCATTTGGAACAGAGTTAGGCCAATGCTGAGCACTTTTAAAAGTCCCACCCTTCATTTGAAATTGTCTGAAACATTTTGAAATAAACAATAAAAAGAAGTACATGAGCCTGTAGAGGGCACCGCTGTGGGCCCTGGGAATAGGTACATTTATTAATGTATACAGTAACAAACCTGTGGGGAAAACTGAATTTTTAAAATCAAATAAAGTCCAGTTTTATATTAAGCAACAAAACTGTTTTGGTGCTGTACAAAGACGGCCTTGCCCCACAGATTTTACAAAATAAAGCAGATTAGAGGATGTTCATTTATATTTTTTCCATGCTAGCATCTATTGACTTGGTATATGACAGCACTGGAAAGGAAAGAGTTTCTAGATTGCATGAAAGCATTATTACTTATTTAACATTGTCAGTTCTCAATATTATATGAAAAGAGGCCCCATCCCCAAGGAGCTTAGATACTATGGTGATGGACTTAGGATAGACGGAGCTTAGGAAGGCAGTCTGGATGAGAAAATATAAATTCACACTTTATTTTGTCCATTAGCATGCAATTGCTAAAATGAGTGCTGAAGTCAGATTTAATGCAACCATTTTGCATTTTGACAGCTGTAGAGCAACTGCCTAGAGAACAGATGCTCTTCGCTTTGCCAGATCTCTGGTCACAATCTGCTGTGGCTCCCCCAAATCAAGCCAAGGCATTTTTCACAAATCCAAATCTTCCTCCCCCCACCTTCTGCCCGTACCTGTCTCCTTCCCTAATTTGACAAGGAAGTTCTCAATCAAACAGCCCCACTTCAGCTCTCCAGTAAGCCCGAACTGCTGCATTTCGGGATTTGTAGTTCTCTCCCCTCCCCCGTGTACGCTCTGATCTGAGCAAAACCTGCAGCGCGCTTTCCCACCTCCCTGCGATATTGATCTCTGGGCCGGGCACTATGTGCGACCCTGAAGCGAGGCTCTTCCACCTGGGGCTGTATGGACCCCCGCCGGGGCACAGGTGGTGTGGGGGGACTACATTTCCCAGGCTGCCTCGGGCGCGGGCTTCCCCCTTGTTAGCGTGAGAGCTGCAGGTTGATCGTCTTGGTTGCAGATGAGCAGAGAGAAAACATTGGAGGGGGAGAGAGAGGGAGAAGGGGGGCTAGGAGAAGTGCCTTGGGCAGGCGAATTATGCATGCATTAGGCGAGCGCTGAGAGAATGGCTGTGGAAGGTAAGGGCTCCCCTTCCCCTGCCTTGTCCTTGTGCACGCTGCAGCGCCCGCTGCTTCTGCGGGGGACCCCTCCCCCTGGGCACTCACCTGAGCAGCCGAGGGGCTGGCCCAGGCTCCCAAAGGGGAACGGTAAGCGGGGCTTGGGCCACATGCCTCGGGCTGGCGAGTGCACCCGCTGGGGGCAGCAGATCCAGGTGCCTGAGAAGCGCCCACTCGCCTCTCTCGTACAGCCCACGACCCAGCTCTGCCAGCTCAACCTGCCCTCCTTATCCTGGCTGGGCTGGAGGGGGTCCCTCCCCTAGAGCTCCACCGCGTCTCTTTGCTGCTGTCACCCCCCCACCCCCTTTATTCTAGAGGAGCTGGTCGATTACATATCTGATTCATGCCCTCCTCTTCTGTTAGTGCTTGGCTAGGCCAGGGATGGGAATGCTAGCCCCTGAAGTTCACCCCAAGAAGTGCCAGTGTTTTGACTTCTGACATAAGTAGCTGTTTGTGTTTAATTACATTATGGCTGACTTTGAGTGTATAATCAGGTGGCCATGGGAACAAAGAATGGCTCTGAATTGTGTGTGGGTTTGTTTTGTTTCCAGATTAGTAGGGGGCTGCCTATTCCTCTTTGGCCATTATTACCTGGGCTTCCTTGAGGCTACCTGGGCTCTCTCTATTGCAACTGGTATTTTTTTCAGTTAAATAACTTCAAAACTGGTTCCCAAAGTTCCGATGTTACACACAGGAAAGGCAGCTGAGCAGCACATTCATATCGCACAAAATATCTGGGTTTGTATTTTAGCATGAATTGAGTATTCCATATCACCATTCCTATCTTGTCCGCCCATATTTTTTAAATGCAGAAGCAGATGCTATAATTTTCTCCTGTTACCTTAAATAGCTTCTAAATTTCTGAAGTGTAATATGGTGACACTGTATTATGCTTTCCAATCACAATATAGAAAGTGAATGTAAATCTGGGTTGTATTAGCGTGAGTTTCTAAGATATGGGTGCCAGAGTATGCTGTTGTATCCCACTCTGGCAAGTGGAGAAGAAAAAAATTCAAACATCATAGGCCAGGTTTTTACCAAAAAAAAAAAAAAAAAAGCCCAGCTCCTACAGAAACACCTAAATGAAGTGGCAGCTACTGCGTACTTGAGCACATCTGAAAATCTGGCCACTTTAGGTGGTTAAATAGAAGCCAGTCTCTTCTGAAAGACTGACTAAGTGTATGTGGCAGCACTCTTGTTTCACTTCCACTGAGTACTTCAAGGAGGTTTAGGTGAGAGAGAATTTGTGGTTAGGTACACTAGGAAAAATAAACTCTCTTTTTCTGCACTGTTCCTCTCAGAAATTCATGCTGGTTTGAGACGCAGTATATTCTAGTAGACAAAGCATGGGTCTAGGTATCAGGAATTCCTAAAGTCTAATCTCATCCTAGCCACTGCCTTTCTCTGCGGCCTTGGGTCAGTCATGAAGCCCCATGTTTTAAAAAGCATCCTTTAATTGTGGATGTCTCATTTATTGGGTTCCCAAGACAACGCTGAGCTTGATTTTTTTTTTTTTTTTTTCCAAAGGTGCTAAGTATCAGCCACTCCATTGACAGTCAAAGGGAGCTGCTGGTGATCTACATCACTGAAAATCAAGCCCTAGCTGTCTCAAACTGGACACCCAAAATCAGCTTTGAAAAATGTGGATCCAGGTCCTAATTTTCAGCTACTGCTTGAAGCTATGGTGGCTCGGCACCTCTGAAAATCAGGCCCTGGTTTTCTCTAGGCAGTCACCCAGTGCTAGTGGCTATTTCTGAAAACATGGTTATACGTATCTAAAGCTGGCCTCCCGAAATTAGTCATTTTGAGAATTTGTCCTTAAAACTCGTTATAGGCCAAATTAATTGCTTATCTAAGCAGATGCAACTCCATTATTTTTTTATTTGTAAACCATGATAAATGAAGAGTCTTGGTTTAATTACTGCTGCTTCTGTGGCAAAAAGGGTTAGCAGTGCAAACTGGGTGTGTGTGCTTGGTGGGTAAATAGATGAAACAGACTGCTATTTGGGAGTGTGCCAGTTCACGCACAAGCAGAAACCCCATTATGGGCATTCTATAAACCTTCTTTATTCACTTGATTAGACTTTTCTTATTCTGTCTCCTAAATCCATTCATGTCTTTAATAATTCTTGTCATTTCTGCAGTGCCTTCCATCTGAGGAGCTCAAAAAGCTTTACAAATATTAATGAGTTAATGCGTTGCTAAACCCCTGTGAGGTAGGGGAATATTATCTTCATTTTATATATGGGGAAACTAAAGCAAAAAGGTTAAGAGGTCTTCCCCCCGGTCACATGGGTAGTCTGTGACAGAAGTGGAAATTGAACCTGGATATCTTACCCACCAAGCGTCTCTTCCTCAACAGGTTCTATCTCACTGGGAGCTATTTGCATTTGCAGGGTAACTGAGGTGAGAGTGGAGTGGATGGAAGCCCCATCAGTATGCAGAAGCCCTCCCCCATTCTTAGGGGAGGATGATAATCCTGTTTCCTTTCCTCCAGCATCTTCTGGGGTCATGTCCCTCTCTCTTTCTTCCTGGGAGGGGAGAGAGAAATGGCATAGAGTGTTTCTCTTGTTCCTGAGGGGATCTGGGGCGTCTCTCCTCTTTATTTCCCCCTGGCTGGTGCAAAGAGCTTTTCCCATTGGGCATCCCTATGTTTTTCTCTTCCCATGTAGGCTCTGTTGGTTTCTCCAGCTCCTGAAATTGTCCTGTTTCCTTCTTGCTGTATCTCTCTCCAGTTGTGTCCCTGCTCTTCTGTATGTGTCCTCTTTTTGTCTTTCCCTCCGTTTGTGTTCCCTTCTCCTGTGAGACACTCTCCCTTTCTCTCTCTGTGACTGTGTGTGTGAGAGAGAGGAAGGATTGCTATTCCCACATACTAGCCAGGTAGGATGGCTACCTGTTTTTCAAAGTGTGTGTCTCTCTCTCTCTCGCTCAAGGGGGTGGGGGGGGGGGGAATGAACGGATGACAAGGCTTATGTTTTCTTCATGGGATAAAATCATACTTTTACACCGAGGCATAGGATTCTTCGTGTGATCAGTGCTTGAAATCATACTTATTATCTAATCAAATGTTTTAGTCTCTGCATATAGGGTATGTGTCATAGGCACCAAATAAGCAATGTCCCTTGCAACAAAAGGGCAGGTGCTCTGTAGCTGGAAGGAGGTTTTGGAGCCATGTGTCATTCCTACTTCCTGCAGGAAGGCAAGAGAATACTCATCCCTCACTGCTCCACTCTTAGCCTGTGCATCCCTACCCCGGAAAGAAATAGGAAATTAGTCAGCCGCAGACCTCCTGCCTGGTTTATCTAGTATCCACTACTGGAGGGAAGCCATTCTTTTTTCTTTCATACCTTAAGGCCAGGGGTCCACCTGCCTAGCTCTCCTTGCAGGATCAGGGCCTTGCTCAGTCAAGTGTCCAGGAATTTAGCTGGTACAGCAAATACCCAGCACTGGATTAAAAAACCTGGGACTTTTTCCTCCGTGTTGGGGTAGTTGGGCGGGGGTGGCATTGCAATCACAAAAGGTGAGATTTGGTGTAGCTCAATATCCTTTTTGTGTTAGAAAATAAACACCTGAATGAGTAGGGGGAGGGAGAAAACTGGCACAACATAGGGCTTAGTTTTAGATCATTATAGTTATCCCAAGAGGTAATATGTGGAATGGCTGGATTAGTGAGTTGCATGGTGTCTGTATTTCCTGTTTCACCAGAGAATTGCTTGGGGTGGGGAAAATCCATTTGCAGGCCTTAAAGTGAGCCCATGTAGATGGGAGGACTGCCAAGGTAGGTCTATTTTTAGATCTAACAGTTTTGACAATGCTCCTTTCAGTGTTTGCTTCCCCACAGTAAGAATGAAAGAAGTAGGTCAGAGCTCGTAGAAAAAGCCTTTGGATCTTTGTTACAATGGTTCAAAAAATATTTTTCTTTTAGCTCTTGTGCAGTGGGGAAGGCAGGGGGAGGGGGACTCCAGTACATATTTATTGCTCGTGAAAATGAGTGACTGACTGACAGAACTGGCTAGATAACACCGGCATACTGCACACAAGCAGCCCCTATGGCTCTGACCTGCAGCACCCTACCCTACCTATTCCTGAGCAAAAATGCTGCTAATTATATTGTATGGTAGTTTTATGACGCATGCTATGGTCTGACTTCTGTCAGTTTGGTTTTAAGCCTGGGTGTAGTATGAATAATGCATTGGCTGCTGAACTCCTGACAGTTGACTAAGACTAGGAGCCCAGTTCTTTGTTGCCCTAGGGTCCTCCTAAAATGCTGTGGCAGCGTAGGATAACTTTAAAGGCAGTGGATCTGCACCCTGGGGAATACTGTCACTAAAAGGACTTGCATAGACCTGGTAGGCTCACCCTTGTAAACCCAAGGTAGAAGGCGTTTTGGGGTGTTCTGTGAGCAGGGCTTGGGTTGGAACACTGCTACATTCTAGTTGTGATCAGCCCACAGCCCCTAGGGGGCACAGGTGGTTCAAGTGTAAGTTAGAGCAGTCCTTAGGCTATTCTAACTTATCCAGGGGCCAAACCACTTTCCTTTCCTCCTCCCTGACACTCCCTGCTCCTGCACTCACTGAGTACACCTTGGCCATGATAGACAATCAGGCCCTAGGTCTCATTGCTGATTCTTTCAGATCAGCCATCTGCTCTTGACCATGAGGTGTAAAACAGGTAAATCGAATTTTTTCTTGAGAATCTTACTCCTTTCCTCTGAGAGATCCCAGAGTATTGGGCAGTTGCTTTTCTGCCCCAGGCACACTTATGCAGTTTTCCATAGGGCTCCATTCTTTCACCCCTCCTGTTTAACTTGTGTATGAAGCCTTCAAGATTCCCACCATTGTGTGCCACAGACAGTAGCTATGGTGGGAAACTGAGAAAAATGCTAGTGTATATAAGGCCTTGGAGAGTTATTGAGGAAATATAGGTGGCATAGTCTAGTGGATAGGACCTTAAACTGTGAGTTAGAACACTGGGGTTATATTCCTGGCTGGGGGCGGCCAGTTTGTGTAGTTTTTGGTGGTGCCCAGAATGGGTCCAAATCCCGCCATCTCCCCCCCCCCGGCCCCGCCATGTAAGCCGATATCCATTTTTAAAAATAATGTAAAAATGGACTGGAAACAGTAAGCGTTTAACAGTTTCCCTGTAGTACACAATATCACTATCGTAAGAAAAAATTATTTAACTAAGATTATCAACTTTATTAATACTCTTTTGAATATAGAAGCAACCAAGCACTCTTGGGTCAATAGCCCTCAAAAGCAAATACTTTCTCAAATTAAAACAAAATATAGCCCCTTCTTTTGCGATGCTCTTCAGGAGGCAGTAAACCCTCTTTGTCGTTGTTTGGTGGGGGATGGAGCTGCCTCTTGCCCAGTGTGTGGCAGGAGTGGTGACTGCGGGCGGGGGCGGAGTGGGGGAGGGTGTCACGACATTCACCCAAGCCTCAGCTGCTCAGGTCCAGGAAGCCTCCTCGCCTCCCCTGTGGTGAGTGCTGGGGCGGGGGGGGGCTGCTATTACATGTGCACCTCCTCCCCTGCTGCTCCCCCTCACTGTAGCCTCACAGGGGGTGGGGAATGGGGCTGCCCCTTGCCAAGCGTGGGGCAGGAGTGGTGACTGCGGGCTGGTGACTGTGTAGGGGGCGGGGGGAACAGGGTGTCACGAGTCCGACACTCACCCAAGCCCCAGCTGCTCAGGTTCAGACTCCAGGAAGCCCCCTCAGAGATGTCTCCTGGTGGGTGCCAGAGGGGGTGGAGGGACTGTTGTTGTAGCTGGCAGCAGCCAGCGAGGGAGTGCAACCTGGAGTGGCAGGGCAGCCGCCCGCTGCCCAGGGCAGGCAGGGATGCTTGGGGGAGGCATGCGAGGGCAGCAGGCGGGGCAAGGGGATGCTCCAGGGGAGCCATGTGGTGGCGGCAGGCGGGGCTGGGGCAGAGACCCGGCCCCAAACATTCGTGGAGCTGGGCCCTGGGCCCTGAATATTGCTGGAGCCCAGGCACCACAGGCCCATATAACTCGCCGCCCCGCGGCTGACTCTGCCACTAACCTGTTGTACCTGTTCCCAACCCCCTGTCCGTGTGTCTGGGAGGTGTTTAGATTGTGGGCTTTTTGAGGCAGGGATTCTGAGTCCGTCCATCTCCTGTGAACAAGAGCCATGAGTTGAGAGCTAGTACAAAGCATCTCTTACTTACATTAGTGGGCACATATTCATGCAAACAGTAGAATTGACTTCAGCTGGATACTTGTGTGAGTAAGTACTTATCCATGAGACTTCAGGGTTCTACAGCCTAGCCCTCGATTATTTGCTAATGGTATGCAGAGAAGAGGCATAGTTATTAAAGGTGCCAAAAGTAGCAGATAGGGGAAGGTGACCAAACTATGGTCTTGGTTACTATTGTTCATTTCCAGAATAACTCCATTCATTTATTTAACCAGAATTATTCTGGATTTGTGTGAGGGCAACTGGGAGCAGAATTTGGCCAAGGACCACCAAGTAGGAAAGACAAAGTATTTCAGAGAGCTGAATGCTGAATTTTGTAGGCTACTGTAATGGTGCTTTGGGGTTGGCAGATGCCATATAACCATCTGCTGCTTTGGCTAGATTTCCGGAGGTGGTAGTAACTGTCGTACTTATAATTTATTTACGTGGAGCTTTACATTTTCAAAGTGCTGTACAAACAGTAACTGGTGAAATACCACAACATCCCTGTCAGGTTATGTAAATAAATCGTTGTCTACATTTTACAAACGGGGATACTGAGAGAGAGAAAAGCTGTGATTTGTCCAAGACCCCAGAGCACATCTGGAGCCAAGATCAGTTCTCACCAGTTCCTGTGCTCATTCAGCCCATTAGAGCTGAACTACCAGAGGTGAAAGGATATTGTAGATAGCACTGAAACTTAGTGCAGTAAACCCTGGAGCACAGCTATAGTAAGGCCAGAAAGTAGGGGTCGGAGTGGAAGAGTAACTTCAATAAGCAGCGTATTCTCCATGCAGCATGAACTAATACTGGCGTAGCACAGAAAAATTAATTAATGCTGCTCTAAACAGCATTACTCCTACATGCTCTGTGACTCCCCTAGAAGGAGTCAGATAGAGCAGTTAGTAGGTGCTGGGATTTAACATGGGCAGGAGCAAGCTGTGTTAGTCCTGCCCATGAGAACCAAAACGTACGCACGAGGAGATACCAATCATGCATCTGGTCAAGAACAGGGGCTGGGGACAGTATTTTGGGTGGATCTCGGGCTTTCTGAATGTTTGTTTATAGAGTTTTGGCTCCTGCCAGCTTGGTATCCTCGCTGGCCCTGCAGTTTAGTAACTGCCTTTTTAATCCCATGAGGTTCTGCTGCTAATTTGTGTGTGTGTGTGAATGCTGGGAGGGAAGATAGAGGCCATAAAATTACTCTGTGTGTATTAATAGTCAAGTTACTGCAAAAGCAAGAAATAGACCCTTTTACTAATTAGTGCTCTTTACAATTCTTCATTCTTCATTTTTTTGGAATTTGTGTAAATGACAGCTTTCTTCTGTATTTTTCTCTAGGAAAGTAATGATACACTTTCAACGAGCAGTGTATTTCTACAAGAGTGGGCTGGGTATCTGAGACAGTAGAATTCAGTGGTATGAGTAAGCAGTAGGAGGTGAGGAATTATATTGTAGGAAGGAAAAAAGGAATTTTCAGTCTCCATAGGGAACGGATGGGCTCAAAGAGTGAGAGGTCTGGTAGGAAGAAGCATGTTGTAATAAAATGACGAAAAGTAAGGCTGAAAAACAAAGTCAATTACGAGATTACAAAATAAGTTAAATAGGCTCATGAGAGTTTATAAATATTTTCCATCTTCCTTTGTGTTCATAGCAAATTTAAATGGGGATAAAGCATGGATTCACAGCTGAATCAAAGTCCAATGTATTCCATACACTTACTGGATATATACTTTTATAAACCATATAAGGAAAATGCAAATTTGTGTTCAGTGTATTGAATTCCTTACTGTGACATTTATAACTGTAATAAAAAAGACTTTTCCAAATGTCTGTCAGTCTTCAGGTTTTGTGCGCTAGATAGTCTTTCTTATCTTCAGAAAATATTTCTGTTACGGTTGCTATTTACAGAATTGAATGATGGCCTTATTAGGGATCCTTAGAAATATAATTTGTGGTGGAATGTGAATGGCTAATTTCTTAAAGCAGGCTTCTCTAGAAAGATTTTTGTTTTGTAAACTGAGATAACAAAATGCAGTAGAACCCTCTTTAATCTGCACTTCGCTAAACTACACATTTCATAATTCACACCAGAAAACAGGAGTATCTGCCCACTTCTCAGCAAATACTTAATAGAATGGTGTCATAAGGCTTCTTGCTAACAAAGGGTGAATTATTTTTACAAAATAAAGTACCAAACATTTACTGGCACATTGCAGAATGTGATCTATAGTTCAAAATTATACTGCAGTTGCTAAAATTAATTAGCAAAGTACGTTTTGTGATGCACAACCCCTGCTCCTTTTTAATGTATGTTCACCTTGCTTGATTGTGCAATAAGCTAACTGCAGGTAGACCTGCCTCTGTGCACAGCTCATGGCAGGATCAGAGCCTTACTTACAAATTCACAAGATTCAGTCATTTGCAATGAGTCTCCCAGTCATTAGCATGACATTAGAGAGCTACTAATGCTGACAAATATTAAAATATAATTATGAATCCTAGATGGAATTGGCAAATAACTCTTCAAAATAATTTGACTTGCATGCTAGTGGTCTTAACTTTCATGATTTAAATGCTTCTCTCTTTACGCAAGAAGGAGTTTGCATTTCTAAGGTCACAAGATTATAAAATATAGTAATAAAATACAGCATATTGCGGGAGGAGGGGCACGGAATCTGGATGGCACAAGGAATGGTAATGGATTATCATCTTTTATTCTAGATCATTAGTTAAATTCATCTCAGGTGTGGTTGGAAAGTGACTACTTAGTGACCTATGTAAAATGAGCTAGTGGCCTCCAACTAATTTCCAGGTATCTGTGTTGCATTAGTAAAATTCTTGAATGAGTAAAATTAAGCTTGTGCATAAATGACTGCAAGATGAGGGCCTGAAATGTTAATTCGGCCTCTGTCCTTCATATATCTGATTTCAAACTGAGCAGGTGTATATTAGATACTTTCCTATAGAACAGAAACCTAAGGGATTTTTTCCATGGCAAAGTAGACCTCTTGTATGGCCATCAGTGGTATTAGAAAGAGGACAGATGATTGGATTGGTTTGACTGCTAAAGAATGAAATTGCCAATTTATCATTATTAGTAATAGTTTCAGCAATATCTGTGCTGCTATATTTTCCACTACGAACTCATGTGTAATTGTTTGACACTATTGTATCGATGGGCTAGTTTACAGTGATTAATAGTAACAAATGTCTAGACACAGATGTTATTTAATAAAGTAATACCAAACTTTAGCCTTAGAAACTTTCTGTTATTATAAACCTACATATAATCTGCATTGAGGTACAAGAAAAAAGATGATTGATATGGAGCCTGATTGACCAACTGCGTGGATTCTACTGACTTTATTGGCCACTGGATTTGTAGATTCATGGAAACGGGATTAGACAAAGTTTGATGCTGCTACCTTTGCATATTACTAGTATTCCAATCATACTTGTTATTCGTCAGCATAGGCAGCATTTCGATTCAGGCTGATCTGTCTATGCCATGGGCTAGACCCTGAGCTGGTGTAATTTGGCCAGGTTTGTGGAGCTGTGCTGATCTACCCCAGTTGGGGCTCAGGCTCCAGAAGCTGATTTATTCATGTAGTTATAACAATTAGAGGCCAAACAGCCCACTGAAAACTAGAAACAGACTGACTCATTCGAGTCAGAGGGCTTGTCTTCACTGCTGACCAAATCAGCAGCATCAATTTAGTGGGTCTGGTGAAGACGAGGTAAGTTGATGGCAGAGCGCTCTTCTGTCGACATCAGTACTCCATCTCCCCCAGAGGAGGAAGGTATGTCAGCGGGAGAGTGTATGTAAATTGAGCTAAGCTAGGTAGTTACATAACCTAGTACTTAAGTTATATAACTTAACTAGCCTACCTTAGATCAAGTTACCTCATTAGTGTAGACCAGGCGTGACCGCTTGACAAGTACACACATTGGTTACCTTGACTGGTCTTCCGCTCGGAAAGTTCGCTCCTGTAGCTCTAGCCCCAGAGTCAGTTCCTATACAAAGAGCGGCATATTAACTTCTGAAGAGCCGCAGGTGGCTCTGGAGCCACAGGTTGGCCACCCCTGCTTTAAATCTTGTTGCATTGGTAGAGATGTGGCAAATACTCAGGTCAGACTCAATCTGTAGAATAATCCAGATTCTTGGAGGAAATCCAGAATTTCTCAGGTAGTGGCTTCTGGAAATGTGGGAATCTACTATTGTGTGTGGCCTTTCACAGGTATCTTCCCCCCTAGTTTGGTTGATCTGTCTGGACGCCCATCTAAATCAGATGATATGAGACTGCTTTTTTCAGTCGCTAGGGTCGGAATGAGCAAGGAAAGTGAAACACTGTCTGCCAGTGTCTTAATGAATTCTAGGGCTGCTAAAACTGACTGAGAGTTCTTGTCAGGCAGACATCCCTTGAGGGAATGCTGTCTGGCTACTTTATATTAGCTATGAAGAAATAGGTTGAAACCAAGCACCTGTAAACTTACAAATGCTTCATGGAAAGAGTTAATAAGGAGTTTTGAGCCATCCATAAACAAAGAGCCGGATAGGCAGAGATCGATAGAAGAGCCTAGATGAGGCTTTAAAAGGTTGATAAGATTTTGGCAAGATCTTTATTGCCTTGGGGAAATGTTGAATACCTGCTGAATTTTCAGTTGATGTACATGTGGGTTGCAGGTGACTAATAAGATTGTGGAACCTTTCTGGCTCTCCACCCACTGTGGCTTTGGTTTGTTAACCTTTTCGACACTCAGCAAAGCTGGTCTCCCCTCTTCTTTCCAACCTTTATGGGATTTTGTGGAGGGGACAGCATGTAGGTCGTATGGGGTTATTTCCTGGCATGCGTCAGCTACATTTTTGGGGATGCCTCCAATTTATGAGTATGGAAGATCTTGCAAGGGATTTAAATAGTTTAATTTTTTTTTAAATTCATGGGGAATTTTAAGTTTTCTGATGGACACTTAAAGGTTAGGACAGGCTCTCCTGGTATTCATTTTTCAAATCTAAATAACAAAAGCAAGCAGATTAGACTGCGATACACACAGAGCAGAACAGATGAGTAAGAAGGTGCTATTTTTACTCAATCGCTTTGCTGAGTAGAGCTATTATTATTGCCAAAGCACTCACCGAATATGCTTTCATGTTGTTTAACTGATCTATTTACCTTTTTAAGCATCAGGCAGTATTTCCACTACAATTAGTAAAATTATGAAATATTTCTTGCCCACTATGAAAAAAGGCATAATGCATTGTAGTAGAAAGCGAATGTAGATTTGAATTCAGATTTAGGCCCTGACCTTGCAAGCTGTGTGGACAAGATCCTACATCCCCATGGAACTTTAGACTTAGTGGAGATTTCTGTGATCACAGAAGCCTGCCCATATGGATCAGATTGCAGGACAACTAGCTTATACAAATTGAGCAATGAATCGAAAAGAAAAGAAATGGTTTCTGGCTCATATGGTTGTGAAGGAAAGCTTGAAAAATGCTGAACAATCCTTACAGGCAAATAAAAAGAACTCCCTTATTATTTCTAAAAATCGTGATTTTAATATTTTGGGGGGACTTGACTCAAGATTTCTGAATACTTAAGGCTGACGGTACTGCTCCTGTGGTTCGCCTCTTCCTTCTCAATCATGTGAGTTCAGGGCTTGAAAAGTTCACTTGCCCATGGTTAGAAGGCAGCTTTCCCTGATAGGTGCCATCAGCTGCTGGAGAAACTAAGCTTTTTAATTGAGAAGAACCAGCTAAATCTCACTCTTACTGGAACAGCTCTGCGGAGAAACAGGGACATGGGCAGGAGTTACTCATTGGGAAGGGAAGACTCAAAAACATAGGGAAGGGGTGGGATAGAATAGAGAGACACCTCTTTCGCAGCAAGCTGAGGGGAGGGGCAAATGGTGGAGAAGCAATGACCCACGTCATGAGTTGAGTTCTATAAAACACCTTGTGGCACCTTAGAGGCTAACCAATTTATTTGAGCATAAGCTTTCGTGAGCTACAGCTCACTTCATCGGATGAAGTGAGCTGTAGCTCACGAAAGCTTATGCTCAAATAAATTGGTTAGTCTCTAAGGTGCCACAAGTCCTCCTTTTCTTTTTGCGAATACAGACTAACACGGCTGTTACTCTGAAACCTGAAATAAAACACCTTGATAATTTTCTTCCCTGTTGAGTTCTACTCAGTTAACTTTGCAGTTCTTGGAGACAAATTCTCAGTTATGCTAAAGCCCTTTTACATGTGTTAGCTACACACTATTTTCCCCCTTGAGTAATAGGCTCCTGTGAGAAGCCTAGCCTTGGCCTTGACCTTGACCAGCTAAACCAAAGTGAAAGCTATTCCCCTGTGCTGATTGTAGGGAAAAGGTTGAGTTACCACCAACCTGACCTTAACCTCTTTTCCTATCCTAGACAAATATTGAGAGAGATGGACACTAAAATTAAAAGGGGAGGAAAAAAACCCTAAACTTGTCTGAGTAAATACTGTAGATGGAATTGACTTATATATTCTAAGCTTACTGAGAGTGGGGTAGAAAAAAACAGTCAGTGCAAGCAAACGTTCTTTGTATGTGTGAGAGGGGCGGGCGGGCGTAGGGTTGGATAAATATAAAAGCACTGGGAAGTAGAGGAGTGCTCCCGGAGCAAAATGAATTCAGCTAAATGAGTGCAGTGACCCCCCCCCCCCCCCCATCATGGTGACCCTTTTCATGGTGTTTTGAAGGAACAAATTCAGTACAACATTTGCTTACTCTGTGTTTAGTCTATCCCAACTGTTTAGTCATTTAAATTGATGGTAAAACAAACAAACACAAAAAAACAGGATGGCAAACTTGAAATGTCTTTTTCCTTCCTTCCTCATAATATCAACAATTTTGCAATGGGCTTTTCTTAAACCGCTTGTGTTTGTTTGGAATAAGCCTCCTCTCTCTCCAGTAAAAAGCCATTGGAATCTGAATCCGCCCGTCATATCCTTTTGCTAGCAGTAATTCTTTTACTTTTGTGTCCTGAAGGATCCCACTATGCAACATAACTGAAACAGTACTAATGTTATTTACCTCGAAAGGATGATGGGCTGAGAGTGGGCAATGCGGTATTTTTTTTTATTTAATTACATTTAATTTTAACCCTTTCAAGTGATGTTTGTTTGCACGGAATCATGAAATATTAGCGCATTTATTTCCCCCAGACATGGCACAGTGAGGGGCAAATCAAAGTGGCCTCACAAGATGTCTTCCCCCTCCCCCCCCCGCCCCCACCAAAATGAAAAATAAATTAAAAATCTGCATTGTCTTTGGGCAGTGTGAAAGAAATGGGCAAGAGCAGGGATAGAGCAGAGGAGCTGCAATCCACAGGAGAATCGGAATGTTACCTGAGGCAGCATTAACTTCCACTGTGCGCTTTGTGTCTCTTCCCTTGGGAAAGGTAGAGCACAAATGAGGGTTGGCAGCCAAAGGCTATGAGAAGACTCTTGGTCCTATTGAGCTTCTGTAGCAGAGGCCAGGGCATTTAAACAAGGATGAATAAGAGTACCTCCATGCAAGATCTATAGGGGTGAAGTGCTCAGCTTTCTGTAGATTCCAGGGTTAGTGCTTCCTTATGAATGATCATTTCCTACCCATTCTCTGCCCCACTGCTTGCCTGGACCAGGGTTTGTCATGAGAGACTATTTGTATACTAGTGTCAGCGCTGTTGCAATAATTTGTCCTTCTCTGTGTGCGAGAGGGGAGCATATAGGCATAGCCAGCAGGACAATCTGCCTCTGCCTTGAGGATGGAAAGTCCTGACCCAGTCTATTTTCTCTTATCTTTCTATGGTCTGAGGTAGGCAGTGCAGGTTTTTCCACATACTCCTTTGTTTCAAGTAGGTAGACTACCTGATGCAGGAAAGATCAGACCCTTTTCCAGTGTCTTATCACCTAATAGTGAATTTATCCATAAATGAATACATTTCTGTAACACCCCTGAAACCTATGATCACAACACTCGAGTTTAGGAGACCGAAAGATTCCCTTGGATTGTGCACTGTAACAGATTGGCAGGTTCTAGGACCATGCACAGAGATGCTAGGCAGCCAGATCAGGTGAGTCCTATTACCTCCAACTCCGGAGCACATCAGAATTTCAGTGTCTCCCTGACATGCAGAGAACTAGAAGGGTCCTGCAAGGAAAAGTTTTAGGAATAGCTAAGATCAAGAGTGGTGCTTATGCTGAGGTTTATTTAAATTATAGTCATGTAAGGTAACAATAAAGGCAAAATCCAAGAAGGGGTAAAGTTGGACCAGATCCAGAACATTAATTCTGGCATTTCCTTACTTTTGAGTGCTTGACTTTGAAACCTTAAAGTTACCCGTGCAATCTTAATTCGGCTCCATTGTGCTTATCGTTATGAGATAATCTTTTTAATTATATTATCACAGACTATTTTTTTTTTTTATCCCAGGACTCCTACTCATTGAGTGTATAGGCTGGCCCTACTCTAGGGAAGAATCAGGGCTGTGTAGTGAATAAGTCTCTTGTCCCTAGGACCCTGGCCTCATTTTTTTGCAGAAGTTGGAGGCTATGAGGTGAATGAGTCAAGGGGGTGAAGGAAGACAGAGGATGGACTCCTGGTTAAGGTGGTTGAATGTTGCCCTGGAGAACTGGATTCTATCCTTGTCTCTGCCAGGGTTCCCCTGTGGTGCAGGGCAAGTCGCTTATCATAGCAAGATGCTGTAGGTTCCTCATTTTCTGAGTGTTTGACTTGTGTTCCTAGAGTCTAATCTTCAGCTGTGAGCACTCACGTCTGCGACTGAGGTCAATGAGAGTTGTACTTTGAAAATATAAAGTGCAGGTAATGCTCAATACGCGGGGGAGGGGAAGGGGGAAACAGGCTTTGGGTGTGTTAAATTGCACACCCAAAATTAATGGACAGTTTTGACCTTAATATCTCTGTGCCTTATTTCCCCTTCTCTAAAATGGGGGTACAATACCCCCTCATCTCACAGGGTTGTTGTGAAGATAGATTAATTTATTTTTGTGAAGCACTCAGATATTATAGTGAAGTGCACCATAAAAGTGCCCATGAAGAAGTTTAATAATTCTGTATTGAGAGCAGGGTTTGAATAAGGCCTCAAGCTGCACATTGAACAATGAGGATTAAACCAAATATTGAATGGTTGCTCATTAAGTCCATCCTATGCAGTGCTACTCTTCTTCTTGGCCACACTTACTCTTCCCCTCTGGGCTCCCTGGCCAAGTCCCAGTCTGCTTTCCCTCCTGGCCTCCTTATACTAGACTTGTACCCTCAGCTCTCATCGTCTGTTCCAGTCTCCTTGACTAGCCAGTGCTAGTCTCCTTGGCCTACTGGCTCTCCGTCTCCATCCCCCATAGCTTCCATTCTCCTTGGCCAGCTAATCCTAGTCTTTCCCACCCAGGATTCTTATTCCAATCTAGTCCCTCCACTGCTGCTGTCCCCTGGTTCATACCTCTGTCCCCCCAAGGCTCATAATCTGGGTGTCTTTCAACAGGAATAGCAAAAGGTCCGTTCCTGACACCAGTGTAACACCACCCCACTCTCTCACTCTCTGGCAGATTTCAAGTCTCTGCATTGAGGCAAAACAAAATAATCTTTCGGTGACTCCAAACCCTCAATTTTTTCAGATGGCTTAATCACGGTAACCACCTGTTCCTCTTCCTCCAAACACTGGCATTTTCATCCTTTCTCTTGTTTGTTTTTACGCTGGTCTACACTACACAGTTAGGCCGACCTAATTATTATCAGTGTCTACACTACAGCCTTCCTCCTGCCGACTGTAAGTGTGCTATTATACCGACATAATAACTTCACCTACGTGAGAGGTATAGAGCTTATGTTGGTGTAGTTAGGGTGACGAAGTGTCTGTGAAGACACTGCCTTACTTACATTGGCTGTTAGCTGTGTTTCCAGTTTCAGGGCAGGAGCCATGAAATTGACAAGAAAGTGAGGCAGCTAGAGCCCAGCTGCCCCCACTCCCCTGGAGAGCTGGGTGGGTCGACATTGCTCCTAGCTGGGAGCCGGGGCAAGAATGGATCCTGCTTCCGCTTGGGAGCCGAGGTGAGAAGCCCCGGGCGGCTGGACCCCCAGTTCACGGCTGGGAGCCAGGCAGCCATGTCAATTTCACGGCTTTGTTGCATCTTATCTTTGGTTAGGGTGTAAGCTCTTCAGGGAAGACACTGTGCTTTCCTATAAGTTTTTTACAGTGCCTCGCACAATGGGAAATAATCCTAATGGGACCCTTGAGTATCACTCCTACTCTTTATTACCACTGCTACATTTAGTTCCTTATTTTTTCCATTTCAAGAAAACATTTAATCCTGATGGTTTCTATGCAGCACCACAACAAGTCCCTTTCCTTTGTAAAGGGATAAAGGAAAGACTATAATCTACTATAAGAGAACAGGGTTGCGATTTACAATGATACTTGGCACTTCTGTAGTGCCTTCAGTCTCATACACTGCCATTGTTAATGAATTTCCCCTAACCAAACCTCCATGACTTCCAATCACTCCATAATCATCCGAGAGCTAACGGGCGGATGGAAGAAATTGCGGCACACTTGTGGATGAAATAGCTTGTCTTACATCATGTAAGGTGTTTATGGAAGTTCCAGGAGGAAAACCCAGATCTCTTGGCTCCCAGGCTTGTGCTTTAACTTTGTTTCCTAATTGAAGTCTTCTGCTGGACTAAGACTTTGGAATCTCAGTGTACAGATTTTAAAAGGGCATCTGGGATTTAATGAAAGGGCTTTCTAGTAAGAGAGTACCTGCTCACGGGCTCTGGGCTCATGCTGCTTTAGCTTGGTTGTCCATGACAGTTTTTCAAGGCTGATCTAATGGCGGGTAGAAATGAGACCAGTGGGTTAGAGTGAGAGAAGGAAGCAGAACCACCAGTGTGCAGGCAAAGCAAAAACATTTTAATTCTATATTGTTTTCTTTAGTGGCTCTTCAGTTTCATTCCCCCTGGGAAGAAATATTGAACAAAATTGCCTGCGCTAATCCCTTTTGCAAATAGAGGGAGACTGGACTATTAATTATAAATATGTCTGAAAACAGCACAGTAATCAGAAAGTAAAAGGTAAAAATCTGAGTACTTGTTTACATGAACAGGAAACAGCCTCAGGATCAGTTTATTTGAAAGTCTATCTGTTTGTATAAAAGGTTGTTAGTTCATGAATATGGGAATGTGCAATTACAGAACAAAAAAACCCAGTTAAAATATCAACACAATTCTAAATTCCATTGTATGTTTCTCTGGGTTTTCCTATTTCTGGCTGTGTGTCTTTAGTATGCATAGGAGTGTGTGTGTTCATAGATGTGTTAAGTTCCTTTCATTTGTTCATATGGTGGAAATGTTAATTTTCAGTGGTGTGAAGGGCTTAAGGGGAGACAATTAGCTGTGTAAGTCATTATTCTCATTTATTGAAGTAGCCTTTCTGATTTGCTGTGCATGCCCCATGCATGCGTCCCATACTATTTAGGAACTGAAGTACTTTATTAAGCAGAGAACTTAATGGAACAAGTAACGTAAGGTTTTACATTTTAAAAAATACAAAAAACTTTCCGTTCCATCCCAGCAATAAATGTACGAGATACATTTAGTTCATGCTGATAAGACCTATATGATGGCACTTGGACCACAGAGATGCTCAGGTACCTCAGTAGGTATGCTACAATAACCTGAATAGTATAGTATTATGCAGTGTTGTTTTCCTTCTGTTTCCTCCTGTCCTATCCTGTCTCAATATCAAGCTACGATATCTTTGACATGATCAGAAGTAACCCTAGATACCTGTGTGACTATCTGTACTCCATAATAAATGTTTCCCATATTAGACTATTTTTTATTCCTTCCAGTGCAGTGTTCTCTCTAAGCCATATGTGTTGAATTTTCCCTAGCTATCCATTGCAATCTGAATCCCAATGGCATTGATCGTCCTGTCCACACAGAAGATATTAACCTGTCACTTGAAGGTGAAGGAGTTGAGTTGCCCTCACGTAAGAATGATAATACTCAAAAGGTGATTGAGTCGAAAGGGACACCCAAGAGACAGCAGGTGGAACCAGAAACATCTAAGGTAGGTAAATTCAGATCACTGCTTATTTTACAGAACCCTGAAGTGTGCCAATATGTCACAGAAGACACAAAGTCATGGACAATGAGAAAAAGCAGCCGCAGAGGGGGGAAAGTGTTGCAGCAATAGAAAAGTATAGCTACACTAGGCACATGCATAACTTGGTGCTTCCACTGTTTTATATCTGTCTATATGAAAAGAATAAAAAATAGTTGAATTGCTCTATTGCAGGCATTGCAAAAGAGGTAAGTTTGCACACTGATTTTAAAACTGGATAGAATGGTGACTGAGTGGACCGGCGTGGATTTGTGCTTTAACATGAGTTTGTGGAGACCGAGGGCTAGTCTAGACTGAGAAGTTCAATTGGCATAGCAACATCAATTCGGGGTGTCAAAAATCCACACGTCTGAGAGACGTAGTTAAGCCAACCTAATCTCCGGTGAAGGCCGTGCTAGGTCGATGCAAGCGTCCTTCCACTGACCTAGCTGCTGCCTCTCAGGGAGGTGGATTACCAACAGCGATTGGAGAACCCCTCTCATCACTGTAATAAGTGTCTACAGCTATAGCGCTGCAGTGTTTCTAGTATAGACATACTGTACCCTGAGTTTAGTATGATGCATAAACTAATTTGAAGTAGAATGTACCCAGTCAACTTCTTCACATCTGACATCACTGTGAATAGCTATACTTCTGGTGTGAATTTTAAAGACAAATAAATTGTCTGCTCTGACTTATAAATTGACCTGAATTTTTAGTTTCTTATTCACGTGCAGTAGAGATACTCATCAGATATAGGTGAATGCTCCAGTCATTTTTGATATTGGACAATAACCTGTCTCTATGTATGGTCACGGCAGATATGTTTTTAAGTGGAATGAAAAATAGAAGAATTGTAAAATATTTTGGGCCAGATTCTGTAAAAGCCCTGTCGATCTTTTGGACCTTGTAAGCCCTGAAAAACTAGAGTGGGGGGAGAGCGGTGGGGGAGCGGGGAAAAGAGAAGGGTGGAGAGGAACTTCTGCAGAGTGGAAGACTGATTATTTTTACCGAATCTGGTACTTCAGGGGTTACTAGAGCAGATAAAATGAGTAAAAAATGAAAGGTCAACAACAGTATTTTTGAATAACTTTGAACAAATAAGTATATTTCCTGCAGTTGATAACAGTAAATTTAATAATGTATACACAACCATTATGAATTTTACTTTTAGAATCAATTAACATTTGATATTTTGCACAATATCCTGGCTTGCTAACAATAGATGCTTACTGTGAATTCACTATAATAGTGTTTATCTAAGATACCTGCTTATAACCGATGCAATTAAAACTCACATCATCCTTTCTTCAGTAAGTCAATTAACTGAATCCAACCCAGGCTGACAGCAACAAAAAGCAGTTGCAATTTGCAGTCTGTTCAGTGGCCCAGGTCAAGTGAATTGTTGGCTTCACTTAAATCCTTGCTGAACAGGTTTCCACATCAGTCTGACCCTTTGTTGAGACTGCAAATAAAAGATTATGTCTACACTGCAATAAAAAACTTGTGGCACTGAGTCTTAGAGCATGGATCAATTGACTTTTTGGCTCATGGGGCTCGGGCTACAGGGCTAAAAATTGCAGTGTAGATGTTCGGACTTGGGCTGGAGCCTGGGCTCTGAAACCCTGTGAGGAGGATGAGTCTCAGAGTTCTGGCTCGAGCCTGAGCCCAATTTTTAGCCCTGCAGCCTGAGATCTGAGAGACCAAGTCAGTTAACCCGGGCCAGTCACACCTGTGCCATGGGTCTTTTATTGCAGACACACCCAAAGAGGCCAAATATGAAGTGGATGCTGAAACTAAGCTACACTACTCCATAAAAGCACTTTCCTCAAGTCAAAATTGAGATGCTCCGGCAGCACAATATGATGAAACTTCCATTGCTGCTGTCTGTGCTGTATTTGTTCTGTTGATAAGTTGAAAATTTAATTTCCAGGGATGTCCATCAGGAAACCTGGAGGGGAAAAACTGCTTCATTAGTATTGCAAAGTCAGCCATCAGAGTCATATGCACACAGCTGTGCTGATCAAAGTAATCTTGTTAAAGAAGCATTTGTTTGTGCCTGATGAAAATATTTGCATTTTCTCTTTTGGATTAAGCTTGTGATAATTGTTGAGTATCAAACTAATAAAGTGGATTGGCTATTATTGGTGAACATGGTTCTGCAGTATTGGGTGATTCTATCCTCTCTCTCTCTTTCTGTTGTATCCACGTAGTATTGTTTCTCATCTGATCTGGATTCAGGTTTTCTATTCTGGAGAGATCTAGATAGATGAATCTTTTCTAATTGTCTGCATCTTGAATTGGAAACATAAAATGCAATTTTTATGGGGGTGTGTGTGTGTGTGTGTATACAAACTGAAGAAAGTAACTATGCAATTTGTTTCCTTCTGTACAATGAAAGGATGAGAAAGAGTAGAGGAAAAAATACTGCAAATGAAACACTGTTGGGTTATACACTTAATTTACATTTTCCATCACATAGATTTCCCATTTATTTAGCCTTTCTTTTGTCCTTCTTTTCTTTTCTGGGTCTGTCATTGCTTTTAGTCCCTTTAGTGTTTAAATAATACTAATGCACACATCTGAGTTTTGACATTTATATAATAGATAGCAGTGCAATGTGATAAATGCAATTTATGATGTACTTTTGACCACCTTGCATGGCTTTTGCCCAATAATTCATCTCCATTGGAAACACTTCCCACATTTGAAACCCCTGGTAGCCTCAAGCTATTGCCATTAAAATGATAGGTTGGGCAGGCGAGGGGGCCACCAAGGTTGAGGCCCAACCACTTTTTGGCTGGGCCAAAGCTGAGTAGCACTGCAACCCCACTCACTTAAATTTGGAGGGTGTGGTGTAGGGGCTCATGGGCCAGGGGAGTCAAGCTGCTGGAGGCGAGGGTGGGAAGCATGCCTGAGAGGGGAAGAAAGAGGGTCAGGTGGGGGAAGAATCTGTTTCTCTTCCTTCCCCGCCCCGCACATGCTTTGAATGGCGCACTACCCTTCCTCCCACTTCCCCCGCCCTGATTCAAACAAAGAGAATATTCCACCTGCCAGAGTAATATCTTCTTCTTCTTTCTTTCTTTCTTTCTTTCTTACAATGGTTTGAGATGAAGCATGGGTAATATTTCATCATGGACCATTGAGAGATTTAAGGGCCAATTTTTGCGACTCATCAGGGCTATGAAGGGGAACCTTATACTACTGGCAAAGAATGAAATATACAACACTCCTAGGTCTGGAATGTCCTATGAGAGCAGATTTTTGAAGGGGGCAGAAAGGGCCGGGGTGTTACAAAACTTATGTAAGTTTCTAAAATACTGTTTGTTTTCACAGTAACTAAGGCATCTAATTTTAAAGATGAATTGATATGGAAAAACAGAAGAAACCTTCTATCCCTCTTTTCCTGCAGGACATGTAGCAAACCCCAAATACACAAATGTGGTATAAAGCCTTTAATGGCATATGTTTGGGTTGATATGGATAGGTCAATGAGACTCTACCCAAGTACAGAGACCACACAAATAGATGCAGGATCAGGGTGTGTTTGTGCATACACACGCGTGTGTGCTCTTTTCCTGGTGTGCGATTGCTTTTAATCTTAGAGGTATGTCAAAAGGCAAACTTTAAAATCTACACTGCCAAATGGACCTATACAGAGCTGAAGTCTCTCTTCCTTTTGTTTTTCCACTAATAGCCAAGGATGGTTTTAGAAAGACATTTTTCCTCCAATAGCTTCACTGTTAGTCCCACTCAGTGGTGAGTTGGAGCCAGTTCCCACCAGTTCACTAGAATCGGTTGTTAAATTTAGAAGCCCTTTTAGAACCGGTTGTTCCACAAGGAACAACCGGTTCTAAAAGGGCTTCTAAATTTAACCGGCCAAAAGTGGCGCCTTAGGTGCCGACTCCATGGGTGCTCCAGGGCTGGAGCACCCAAGGGGAAAATTTGGTGGGTGCAGAGCACCCACCGGCAGCTCCCGGCTGCAGCTCATCTCTGCTCTGCCTCCTCCCCTGAACACGCCGCCCCGCTCTGCTTCTCTGCCCCCCCCCCACCCCCCCAGCTTCCTGCGAATCAGCTGTTCGTGCGGGAAGCTGGGGCAGGCTGAGAAGCGGGCCGCAGCTTCCTGCTCAGGCCCAGGGAGGCGGAGGTGAGCTGGGGTGAGGGGTGGGGGGCGTGAGGAGGGCCACCCGTGCTGCAGCAGGTAACCTAGGGAGGGGGCGGTGTGGCGCGCAGGGGAACCGCTCCCCGTCCCAGCTCACCTCCACCACCCTCGGCCTGAGCGGGAAGCCACTGCCTGCTTCTCAGCCTGCCCCATCTTCCTGTGCGAACAGCTGATTCGCGGGAAGTCGAGGGGCAGAGAAGCGGAGTGGGGCAGCGTGTTCAGGGGAGGAGGAGGAGCGGAGGTGAGCTGGGGCCAGGCGTGGGGCGGGGAGCTGCTGGTGGGTGCTCTGCACCCACCGAATTTTCCCCCTGGTTTCTCCAGCCTTAGGCGTCACTTTTGATGTGATCAGTGGGGGAGCGGCCGCTCCCCCTGCCCCTCCCCAGCTACGCTCCCCTGCCCCTAGGAGCCAGAGGGTCCTGCGGGATGCTTCCTGGGAGCTGCCCCAGGTAAGCACTGCCAGGACTCCCCACCTCTCCCCCTGGCAGGTGCCTCTGGCTCTTATGGGTGGGGTGGGCACCCACTACGGTGACCCACGAGACCCTCCTGCCCGGTTCTGGGGGCAGTCAGGGGACAGGGGAGGGGGGTGGATGGGGCTGAGGGTGGGCGTCAAGGAACGCCGGGGGGTTGGATGGGGCAGGAGTCCTGGGGGGCGGGGGTGGGCAATGACCCCCTCATGGAGTGAGGAGGGAACCTGTTAAGATTTTGGCAGCTCATCACTGGTCCCACTGTATGATCTTATATAGTGTTTCCTCAATTTTATCCATTATCCTTAATGTCATTTCTGCTGGCTCCTATGTCCATCTTGATTTTTTTCCATTTCCTTCCTCTCTAGCCCCAGATTTTCTGATTTCTTGTTCTCATTCACAGCTTTAATTCATGATTTTGAAAGCAGCACTATTCTTTGTGAGCAAGGGTGCTAAAACTGGCCCTTCATTTATTAAGAAAAAAGTTATTCAGAAAAGTTTGATTCTCATATACAGAATATATACGTCATGTGTCACATGGTTCTTATTATGTCGTAATTGTTGGCAAATATTGCAGGCTGCCTAATGGTGACCACTAGAGCTACAATTACACTTCTTTTGTTTAGTTGGTAATTGCAGTTTTATATCTGACTCGGAGACAACTTACAGGCATTTCAAATCTGCACAAAAACTGTAAGAAAATAAAATGGTAGATGAAGTGACGTTGCCTTTTGTTGACAAGCGCTTTATAGATATCAGTATGCTGAACGCTTTTTCCCCCTTCGTTTGTAATCTAGCTTATTAACACTTTGGGGCTCTTTATATTTTTCCATAATTCAGTTATGAAAAAAGAACTCAAAAACATTAAAGGTCGGAGGTTGAGAATTCTAAACCAACTACTGTTCCCTTATCTCAGCTCATCAGGCCAAATATCACCACTGGAGTAGAGAGTAGTCAATTCCATTGACTTCATGGAATTCTGCTTGCTTATGGCAGTAGTTAATGGCCCCATGCTGCAATACACACTTTAACAGCATGCCTTGAAGCATGTCTCTGAGCACAGAGAGACAAGGCAGGTTCTAAGCGGCACTTGTTAGGTTGATATTTATCCAGCTTTGGTGATGTGTAAGGATATTTTATCTTGACAGTGTGTAAAGAATTTTAGCCCTAGTTTCCATTTTTAATGTCAGAATAAAGGAAATGAGCATCCAGAACAGACAATTCCCCCAAAAGCACAAATTTTGCATTATAACTTCTTTTTATAATTGTCACGTTAAACAGATCCTGTTACAGTGGGGCTGTTAAAAAGTCAACAATTGCTCGTTACCACCCAGTCCCCTCTCTCTCTCTCTCACACACACTCACAGAGTTAGGTAAATGAAGACTTTTAATGATGGGGTGGGTTGATTTAAATCAAGGTTTCTTGCTTGCTGATTTAAAGCTGTAATTTAAATAGTTGATTTTAGTCTTGTTTTGCACGTGTACTTTATTTTCCTAAAGATGCATTGATTCTCATTGGTTGGTAACCACTGAAAAGTTGATTTGCAACTAAATACAGCCCTTATGCTAAATTTGGTCCTTTTTTTTTTCCTCTTTAACTAGCCAGGAGGATACCCTATATATATCACACATTTATTTGAGCAATTATATAGCTTATTTTACATCTAGTCAGATTCTTAATTTTTGCATTTGTATTAAGATGAGTGATGCATTTCTTATTTACTAGATGATTAATCTTGTACTTGTCATTTGTGTCAAACTCTATTTAGATGGAAATTCAGTTAAATGCATGAAAGCAGTATTTTTTTTTAATTGTTAAATAAAACTACCTTCTGTGCTGGATAAGGAAAAAACTCTGTTTTATCAAAACATGTTCTGCATCTAAAACTGGCTGATTTATTACACCAAAGAAGTAATATCTGTAGTTAACAGATTATTTCTAGTCACCATGTCCTTCACAATTTTAGAATAGGTGTGAGGAGGAGATCTACTTAATTTCTTGTCATAGATTGGAAGAGGAAAACAGGCTTTCCTGCTTTTTCAACTCAAAATTAATTTCTTAACTTTGAATGAAATAGTCATTGAACTGAACCAGCTGAGTAAACTGAAATGGAGAAAATAGTCTCTCTCAGAAGAAGGTACTGCTGTCAAAAACTGGTTTAGCATTTCAACAAACTCTGGTTGCAGGTGCTTAGCCAGTGACTTCCATCAATTCAGTGGTTTGACTGTCTTTAAAACTTCAGCAGCAAATATTTATCACTTAATATTTTTCCAACATTTAATTTAACTGATTATAATAGATTATAGTGAGCAAAGGCTTTAACATAGGTTGTCATAATGTCAAATTTAATTTTAAATATATTTAGTTTTAAACATAAACCTGTGTTTAATTCCAATAATGAAGTCTGATTTTTAAATGTTTAAAAATGGGGAATTTTTAGGTTTTTTTTGTTTTGTTTTTGTTTACTTTAAATCCTTTTATCTGCCCCATTTAAGGGTGAATTGGCAAAACCTCACATGGCTCTAGACTGGTGGCCAATGTCACTATTCCAAAAAACTCCAAAAGAGTTATTTTTATTTATTGAACAGGACGTTCTTGTTTTAAGCTTTTCCCTTTGAAAAGCGACAGGGAGAAAAAAGGCTAGAGGGGTGGCACCAGGATATCCCTGCAAGCCTGAGGCTGAAACCCTCTGTTGGCTGAAGTTAACAAACATTTCATGATGGGGGGCGGGGGACGGGGAAGGAGTGTTTCACCAGAATCCAAATAGCTCTGTTTTAAATAGCTCATTTCTTAAGATAAAACCCGAGAGGAAGTAAATTTAGTGTAGATTTTTCTTCCTTTATTAATGATAGTTATAGTGACACACAACTGCTCTTCCTGCCCCAGTCTTTGATAGAATTAGTAAGTATAGTTACAGAATCACAGTCTACAGGACCTATTGCTCTGAGTACTGAAATGGTTCCAAAATTTTTTTCAGTTTGGCTTTTTCAGTTTCAGTTTTTCAGTTTCAGTTACATTCAGTTTCAATTGATATAGTTACATTTTAGGGTAATGTGGCTCCCTGGTGTCTCATTTTGTGGTTGTTTTGTAATTTACAGCACTTAGCTGTTCTTGCCTCTGTCTTCATTTTTGATGCTGTGCTTTTCTTTAACTCCTAGTTAGACGCTTGCATGTCTTCTGCCTTTCAGTGTGTCTAAACTGGAGGGGTGAAATGCTTGATACGAACATCCTCTTTTCTCTCTCAACATTTGCTTGCATCTGCTGGAGCAGTGATGTAACGTTTTTGATTAAATATGGATCAAGGCAGAGAATTTGTTTGGCTTGCCCAGGCAATTTTTTAGGTAAGATAAGCCCTCCAAACTGTCCACAAATAAGTAACACAATTTGTGTGCAAAATAACTGTCAGACTTGTACACAGAAATGCAGCAAATGTCAACAAAAAAAAATGGAAAAAGCTTTCAGCTTTTCAAACTACAGCTTTCTTTACACACACACACACACACACACACACACACACACACACACACACACACATCTGCAATTCAACAAATGACTATTCACATTATAATATCAAGCTAAAGAGAAGTATAATTGAGATGTTCATGACTATGGCCTGTGTGTGTGTGTCTACATTAGTATGAAAATATAGCATGGACTCGTGTTGTTCTGTTTTGAACAGCGAAATAGAAACATACAATGACCTCTGCCCACATGAAATGAATGGGGTCTTTTCATAATTTGGTGGTTGGTCCAACTGATGAGAATATCTTTATGGGACTTCCGTCTGCCATATACAAAATCTCCTCTTAGTTCAGTATTTCAATGAGAAATAGCTAGCAGAAAAAGAAAGAAAGTGTTGTCTCCCTTATGTTGAGCGGGAGCAGATATCTGGGCCTTGCCGGTAGGTTCTTATTGGAGTAGAAATCCAGTGATGTGACATGGAATCTAGGTATATTCTTAGTGACATGGGTTTATTTTACACTATGGTTGTCTTTTGCTCTTTACACAACTAACATAATATGAAGAAACCACATGGCACAGTGGAGCCAAATAACTGACAACAGAGAAATCCCAGAGAAATCCCGGCAATGAACACACTGCTGAGCTGACAGGTTGTTGGTGTCTTCTGAAAGTACGATGACACTGAGGCCCCTTATTTTTGAGCAATATTTTTCTTTAAAGTAATTATTTTACTCTGGGTGGGTGTGTACACACACATCCAAAGACTCTGCTTGCTGAGCTCTGTCTTGGGACATCTGGACTGGAGAGGCTATGTCCGGCTCTGATTCTCTGGGTGGATCTGTGTCAATATGATTCCCAGGGTAGATGAGAATAGCCTGGGCCTGGTGGGGCTCTTCACAACCCCCAGCTCAGGACTGTGCCTAAGGCCACGTCTACACTACCTGCCGGATCGGCGGGTAGTGATCGATCTATCGGGGATCGATTTATCGCGTCTAATGTAGATGCGATAAATCCCCGATCGCTCTGCCGTTGACTCCGGAACTCCACTATGGCGAGAGGCGGAAGCGGAGTCGACGGGGGAGCAGTGGCCGTCGATCCCGCGCCATGAGGATGCGAAGTAAGTGATTCTAAGTCGATCTAAGATACGTCGACTTCAGCTACGCTATTCTCGTAGCTGAAGTTGCGTATTTTAGATCGATTTTCCCCCCCACACACACCCACCCCACCCCACCCCCAGTGTAGACCAGGCCTAAGAGACACACACTAGCCCTGGTTGGTTGGTCTGTATATCTGTTGTTGTTAGCTGTATTTGGAGTAATGCCTAGGAGTCTTTGTCATGGATCAGGACCCCAGCGTGCCAAGTGCTGGACAGGCACAGAACAAAAAGATGGTGCTTGCACCGAAGAGTTCACAATCAAAGTATAAGACAAGAGACAATAGGTGGAGACAAACAGATTGGGGAGCATAAGGAAACAACGAGCCAGTCTATATCTATGTGGTTTCTATTCTCCTGCCAAGGCAATCAAAAGGAAAGCTTGGTATTTTTATTCTTCCCCATAATACTAATGTGGGTTTGTGCAGGGAGAGGAAGAGCTATTACTGTATACGCTGCAGCAGTGATTAGTAAGCATATAAGCAGTAAACAGCAAAGGTGACAGTACTATGGAAATAAGCTTCAAGCTTTATTCTCTTTGTAATATGCCCACTGTAGACAAATGAAGACATAAACTCACTTTTTAAAGCTGAATTTCCTCTCTGGGAAAAAGAGTACGTAGTTTAAAAGTGATTTTGTGTGTGGTGGAGGGGGGGAATTGGGTCCATAAAGTATGCACATGAATACTGTAGTTATTCTGCTGCTGATGTTTTTCACCTCACCATGAAGCTGCCCAAAAAAGCCTTCCAAAAACTGTTTTCTGCTTTGAAGCAGCTCTAAATGGGTTTACAGATATGACTTTGAGAATAAATAAGTATTAATAAATCACAAAAGCTTATGCTTAAATAAATTTGTTAGTCTCTAAGGTGCCACAAGTACTCCTGTTCTTTTTTTGCGGATACAGACTAACACGGCTGCTACTCTGAAACCAGTATTTTAATGCTACAATTGCCTGGATGGGGAAGAAAAATATAAAAATGCCCTTAAAATATAAAATCTTGATTAAAAGGGATTATGCTTTTACAATCAAGACATAGTAAAGAACCAATTTAATGCTTAAAATAGGAAAGCAGTTTAATGCTTCACTGCTGGCACTCCACCCTCTCCCAGCAGATCGCTTCATCTGTATAATAACAATAACTACACTAATCTGCAAAGTTATTTCACTAGGCACCTCCTACAAAACTGATTAGCAGTTTCAATAGCTCTCCTTTTTAAATGCGAAACTTTTTTTATTTCTCTTTTGAAAATGGTTTTAGTTGCTTATTTGTGAAATCCCTCCCAGAGGTAAAAAAGGGGAGCGGGGAATGCCTAGATTCTGTAGCAATGATAGATATATAAAGGGCATTTTCAGGTAGCTACCGTAACTTTTTGGCCTGGATTTGACCAGCTTGTTAACTTCCATTTTTAGTAATGTGAAGGTCTAAAGCATGAAGTAATCTCATTTTAAAATGTCCTGGAATAGGTCATGCAATGTAGGTGCAGTGTTCCATGGCTGAACCGGATAGCCAAAATATAAATTACACTTCCTTTTTAAAAAAAGAAACAAATAAGGGTTTCACTTTCTTAGACTGGTCTTATTACTGAGGCCTGGTCTACAGTACCATGGTAAATCGATCTAAGCTACGCTACTCCAGTTACATGAATAATTTAACTGAAGTCCACATAGCTAGATCTGCTTACCATGGTGTCTACACCATGCTATCTCCTGTTGATTTACTTTGCACTTCTTGGGAATGTGGAGTACAGAAATAGATGGGAGACTGCTCTCCCATCGATTATGTCTTCACCAGACTCGCTAAATCGATGCCGCTGTATCAATTGCAGCAGTGCCGATTTAGCTCCATAGTGACGATGTACCCTCAATCCGAGGTATGTATCTGCACTGCACATTAAACCTGAGCTTTTGCTCCAGCTTGAGCCCAGTCCCCCCTTCTATCCACACACAAATCAGGCTGACTCAGATCAGCAAGCATTCAGGAACTGGTTCCTAGAACCCTGCAGGGGGGTCCAAGCTGTATCATTTTGCAGTATGAACACAGGTCAAGTCACAGACCCAAGTCAGAATGTCTGTGTAGTGCATTATGGAGGCATTAACATGGCTGTGAGACCCAGGTCCAGCAACTGTAAACCCAGGTTTATGGTGCAGTGTGGAAGCACAAGTATGGGCTTGGAAACAGAGTTCACAAGACCAGGTCCCACAGATCTGGACTTAGTGTGCAGTGCAGACATGCCCTATATGGCTCACCTTCTTTGTCAGTATTAGTAACACTGTGTTAAGTGAGTTGATTTGTGCAATAAAGTAGTGTTCAGTCTGAATGTTAATTTTAGAAATACAGGTGCAGTCCTTGTAAGCTGGACCAATTTATCCCAAATCTGTGAATTTCTATATACAACATGTCCTAGTAAGCACTTTTTTGACTTCCAGGAATTGGGGAAATGCCTGCTTTTAGATAAAGAGAGAGGTGATGGCACTCAGCTGGGCCTTGGGTGATCTATTTCTCACTCACCCACAGATTTCCTGTGTGACCCAGGGCAAGTCACTTCGGGTATGTCTACACTGCAATTAAAAACCCACGACTGGCTCGTGGCAGCTGACTTGCGCTTGGGGTAAGGAGCTGTTTAATTGTGGTGTAGAAGTTCAGCTCGGGCTGGAGCCCAGGTTCTCGGACCCTGTGAGGTGGGAGGGTGCCCCGAATATCGACACCATGGTTAAACAGCCCTTTAGCTGTCGTGAGACCCACGAGTCTGAGTCAGCTGGCACTGGCTAGCTGTGGGTTTCTAATTGCAGTGTGGACATGTGCCTAATCTCCCTGTGGCTCAGTTCCCAATCTGTAAATTAAGGCTACTTAAACAGTTTGTAAGCACCTAGAGGATAATAGGTAATAAGTAATAGTCTGCATGGATTTATGAAGAACAAATCATGCCACGCCAATTTAATTTCCTTCTTTGATAGGGTTACTGGCCTTGTGGATGGGGGGGCAGAGCGGGGGGGAGCACTAGACCTGATATATCTTGATTTGTTTTTTGAAACAGCCCCACATGATATTCTCGTAAGCAAACTAGGGAAATGTCCAGGTGAAGTTACTATAAGGTGGGTACACAACCGGTTGAAAGACTGTACTCAAAGTTATCAATGGTTCACTGTCAAATTGGGAGGGCATATCTAGTGGGGTCCCACAGGGATCAGTCCTGGTCCAGTACTATTCTGCATTTTCATTAATGACTTAGATACGTCTGATTTGGAGTATGCTTATAAAATTTGCAGATGACATCAAGCTGGAAGGGGTTGCAAGCACTTTGGAGGGCAGGATTAGAATTCAAAGCGACCTTGGCAGATTGGTCTGAAATCAACAAGATGAAATTCAATAAAATGCAAGGAAGGAAAGGAAGGAAAAATCAAATGCACAACTACAAAATGGGGAATAACTAGCTAGGCAGTAGTACTACTGAAAAAGATCTTGGGGTTATAGGATCATGAACTGAATGTGAACGAACAAGTGAATCAGTTGTGGGAAAAAAAGGCTAATCTAATTCTGGGGTGTATTAGCAGGACTGTCATATGTAAGACATTGGAGGTAACTGTCCCACTCTCCTCGGCACTAGCGAGGCCTCAGCTGGAGTGCTGTGTCCAGTTCTGGGTGCCACACTTTAGGAAAGATATGGATGAATTGGAGAGAGCAACAAAAATGGTGAAAGGTTCAGAAAACCTGACCAAGGAGGAAAAGTTTTTTTTTTTTTTATTTGTGTGTGTATAAAATACCGGGGGGGGTGTGGGGGGGGGGCATGTTTCTTCTTGACAATAGAAGACTGAGGGGTGACTTGATAAGCCTTCAAATATGTTAAGGGCTGTTCTAAAGAGATCAATTGTTCCCCATGTCCACTGATGATAAAACGACAAGTAATGGGCTTAATCTGCAATAAGGGAGATTTTAGGTTAGATATTAGGAAAAACTTCCTAATTATAAGGATAAATTTAAGTACTGGAATAGGTTACCAAGAGGATTTTTGGAATGCCTGTCACTGGAGGTTTTTAAGAACAAGTTAGACAAACACCTCTTGGGGATGGTGTAGATTTATATGGTCCTGCCTCATAGCAGGGGACTGGACAAGATAACCTCTTGATGTCCCTTCTAACCTTACATTTCTGTGAAAACTGGTTTTCAATGGAGAATCAGGAGTCTTTTACTACATTAAAATGTTCAAGGCAAGTGTGTGCTTTCCATGGAAAGTTTTGAAATTTTGTTGAAAAAGCAAATGACTCCCAACAGAAAAACCTTTCAGTTTTCAGCTGAAAACCAAAATATGCCACAGCCGTGCATAATGGGAGCTGAAGTTCTGTTGCCTCCTGACCCCATTTTCTATGGTTGAGCTCCTTGGCTGTACTACATCTATTTTGATGCATGATGGTCCATGACCTCTGTGATGCACCACCTTCTCTCTGCACGAAGGGAGACTCTGGTGCATCATGGGCAAAGTAGTTCAACGAGGGAGCGTATCTAGTTTCATGCAAGACAATTCCTTTTGTCTTTTGGACCTAGCAATGGCAAGGTGCATCACAGTAGATGTTGTGCAGCTGGGGGAAAGAAGTACTCCTGAGAGAATTCCGCACCAAAAAAATAAAAATTCTGCACACTATTTTAAAATTCTGCACGTTTCATTTGTCAATAAATAAATCCAGAGGCTCCAGCATGGCAATGGGGAGCACAGGTCACAGGCTGCACGAAGGTAAGAGATCATCCTGCAGCCTCCCCACCCCCAGGACACGGACTCAGCAGTGAGGCTGCATGTGACCCTGACACAGCACAAGGCCTGGGCCTACCCCAGAAACGCCCTGGGGCCTTGCTTCTCTGTGCCAGGTGCACCAGCTGTGGGGCAGGCAGGCTCAACCAGGCAGGATCCAAGTGTAGAAGGGCTCAGTGTGGGGAGATCCAGGTGTGGGGCAAGAGGATTCTGTTTGGGACAATCTGGGTGCAGGCAGCTCAGTGTGGGGGTCTAGTGGTGGTGGGGATCTGGATGCACAGAAGCTCAGTGGAGTTCCAGGTGCAGGGGCAATGGGATTCTACAGGGGCTTCCAGGTGAAGGTGGTTGGGACTCAGTGGAGGGGTCTGGCTGTGTCTTGATGCTGGGGAAGTGGGGCTTGGTGGGCTGGGGTCTGGTGCAGCTAGTTGTGGGTCAGTGACGTGGGAGTCTGGATGTTGGGGTTCGGGGTGGTGCAGGGAGTGAAGCATCAGGGTTGGGGGTTATCTGGGAGCCGGGATGGGGGTCTGAAGGCAGGGGATCTGGGTGCCAGGGGTCTCCAGATGCAGGGGTTGAGGTTCAGTGGGGTGGGGTTTAGATATGGAGGGCTAGGGGGGGTTCTGGATGTACCAGGTGAGGCTTGGCAGGAGTGTGTGAGTGGTCCAGATGCACGGGTGGATGGGGGAGCAGCTCCCCACACAGTGACACGTCCCCCCACAGCTGAGGAGCGATGGGGGCAGGAAGCAGGGGAGGATATGAGCTTCCTGCAGCTGGGGGAGGTTTCTAGGGGTGGGTCTGACACAGCCCCAGCCACTGCTTGCAGGAGAAGAGGAAGTCCCGTCTTCTCCTGCTGCCAGCCCAGATGGGACTAGCAGTTGATCCAGGCTCAGGTTAGGAGCCACTGACTGGGTTGTACCCAGCCCCGTGGTGATTTATCTCTCCGCTGGCTGTTCCAGGTGCCTGAAATGATGGACCTGCACTGCTAGGGAGTGATGCATGACTGCTCTTGCAGCTTCCCTTTGCTTCTCTGTCAGAAAGTCATTTTTCTGCGGGGAAGCAAAGAAATCTGCAGGGGACATGAATTCTGTGCACATGCCGTGGTGCAGAATTCCCCCAGTACTAACGGAGGGAAGAATAGGGACATGAGGTAACTAAAGTGCAGCTCCCTTTAGACATGGCAGTAGCATATCCGAATCAAAATATTTCTGTTTTCAGCCTATTTCTTGGCCATATGTGTAATGCTGCTTTCCTAGTTCAGGTCAACTCACCTGAGTCAGTACTGTTAAATAGGGAGACATTGGTGCCCTCAAACAGGTCTGAACTTTTCTGGTGTAAAAGTTCTGTCATTCCCCCCCGCTCCCCCCGCATCCCCCTTCTATAAAACCCTGGGAGTCTGGCTGAGTCTGCTTGCTCCTCTCTACTGCTGTTTTCTCTTGGTATCCTGCCAGCAAACAATATCTGTAGCTATTCTGTGACAAGATAAAGGAACCGTAAGCTTAAAAGGGTTAACAGATCCTGGCTGACCACATGACTGCTTATGGAAGAGTATAAAAAGAAGGGCGAGCTGAGTCAAAGTAGAGCTAAGGGGAAAGATTGAGCCCTCCTGTCCAGCTGAAGCAAGGAAAATGCTTGGGGTTTATGGCCTGGTGTTTGTAGTTGATTTGCTTTTGTTTTGTGGACAATAGAGCAAGACCTGAGGAAAGGGCCTTAAAAAGACCCTTGGAGCTTTATTTGCATAGCTAGTGACAATGCCCAGCAGATTACATATCCCTGGGCACAGTATTGCCAACTCTGACAAGCCATGTAATTTTTGGCGGGGCCTGGAACCAGTCTCGCTGTGAGGTGGGAAGCTACAGCATTCCTGAGAATTTCAGCCCTACCTGAGGATTGAAACCCCTCTGATTGGTTGCCTTTCCCACCTCCTGGGGAAGAGCAGCCAATCAGGGCTGCTGCAGTAAGTAGATGGCCACACTCTCCTCCCTCCTCCAGCACCCCCCTTGGGATCCTAGAGTATTTTTTTGGGTAGAGGAGGGAGCTTTTGATGCTATTCTCACAGAAGGGGGGGAAGGAGAGAGCAGAAAGAGCTCCATAACTCAGTCTGCTCTCTGTTCCTCTCCCATCCTTCCCTGCAACACCAGGCTTGGGGCGTTTGAAAAACTCCTGGAGGAGCAGGGATTGTGGGAAAGAAGTGATGTGGTGCCTGAAACAGTACATAGTTAATCACTGGGCTGGTAGAAGGCCAGGTGTCATGCTGCGGGACACTAAGAAATAATTCACATTTTGGACAATGGAAAAAAGCTGGAAGTTCTGCATCACTGGGCAGCACCTAAGACCTCCTGTCATGGAGGAGCCTAAATCACCTTTCCCAATACATTTAGGAGAGTTGGCAACATAACCCCTCATAGACGAGGTGGAAAGAGGGTGGTTCAAAAATCAAGACGGACCAAAAAACGCACCTATGACATCTTGCTCAGGACACCCAGACCTGTAAGCCACTGTATTGCCACTACCTTATCAAGAGTGAGATCTTTGCTGCTGCTAAGCTGTGTGGCAGTTCTCTGACACACCAGCCTGTCTGTCTTGCCAGCAAACTCTTCAAGATTCTGCCAGACTAACCCTTGCCTTGCAGGTAACAATGACTAAACCCTAGTGTTACACCCTGACACCCCAGTGTTCACCACTGTCATATAATTAGGATATGTCTTATATAAAGTATGCCTTGTGAGGCGTCATTCTAAAAGTCTTGATCTGCTAGACATTAATATCTCATTGGATTGTATGTGCTATCGTTGTATATGAAGTTTGATTATGTATGTGTTACTGAAACAAGTCCTGAGGTTGAAAACACTCATAAGCAGCCTTTCAGCTACGACATTAAAAAGACTAAACAATGTTAATAGCTTATTGAGGAAATGCACACAAGTGCAAGGATTACCCCAGGAACTGTCTACAATAGGAACCTCTCAGAGATAGCACTACACAATGGGAACTGTTTAACCCAGATCACAGCAAAAGAGCTTTCCAGCAAGTGGGAAGAAGATATAAAAGGGGGAAATGACATTATGGGGCGACCTCACTCTCCCTACAACAGCACACCCGGAAACACCTGAGGAACAAAGACTGAACTGTGGGAAGTGATAGTCCCAGGCTGGAAGGATTTTTAGCCTGTGTGAAAACCTGGGAAAGCCAAGGCAACTTGTGCCTTAAGAATCTGCCAGCCTGTTTATCACTCAGTGAGAATTTGCTAATTCATATCCTACCTATCTAGTGTGTTAAGCTCAGTTTTTGTGGGTTTTGTTTATTTACTAATGTGATCTGTTTGCTATCGCTTAAAATCACTTAAAATCTGTCTTTTATAGTTGTTAAACTTATTTCTTGTTTATAACATAACCCAGTCTGTGCAATCCATATCTGGGGGCAAGAAGCTGTGCATATCTTTCTCTGCATTGAGGGAAGGGGCAAATTTTTATGTGCTTGCAGTGTGTAGATCTTTCTACACAGTGCAAGACACTATTACTTTGGGTTTACTCCGCAAAGGGGTTGTGCAGGTGAGTGCTGGGTGAATCTCTGAGCTGAACCCTCTCTCACAGAACTGACTTCAGTCTGTGTCTGCAGTGGGGTGTGGCTTTACCTGTGTGTGTGTGCTAGCAAAGGCTTGAGGGCCTGGCACAGCATAAACGGGGTGAGGAAGCCCAGGCTGGTGGAACGGGCACGCTCAGTGAGACCCCAGCACATCAGGTGACATCCATACTGAGATTGAGGTACTCACATATTGGAAATGTTGGAGCTCAATTCTGAATATTTAAGGTACAGTAACCACTCAAACCAAGGGGAAGGTCAATATATGGGGTCTTGCCAGGTCATTTCCATTAGGAGGAGAAATTGATGATATCAAAATATGCCAGCTACTAGAGACCCTAATACTGATACATTCTTCTATACATTTATAAATAAAATATTTTTTTCATATTGCACATCCATACTTGCCAGGGTGTGGAAATTCCAGCTCTTGTGTTAGGTGCTTATTCTCACACTGTTGCTAACAATGGCAATATTTTATTTGCTAGTGATGTAGTATGAAAGCTCACTGCCCTACCACAATAGTGTTGCTGAGTTTAGAAATGATCAAGGTGCTAAGTAATATTCTTAAAGATTATCTCTGATTACATTAACCAAGAGCATGGTGGCCTCAAGACCATCCTGTAGATTGGTAATATTTTCTTTTCCTTTTCTCCTGCGTGCCTAGCTGTCATGTCATAAAATTACAAATAAATTTACAATAGTGCATATATTCAAAGAAGTAAAACTGAGAAGGAACAGAAAAGTATGGAAGAAACCTGCACCCAAGATAAATATCCCTTGCGGGATGTATAAAGATATTTCATATCTCTAATTATTGCTTACCAGTCATCATAAAAGTGGCAATTATAACTCCGCTAGGGACTGAGCAAAAACTTAGTGAAGTTAATGGGGAAAACCCCAGTCAGCTTCAGTGGGTTTTGGTTTGACTCCTCAGATGTGAACATAACTCATTAGCCATTGATTAAGTTTTTATTGTAAAATGATTTTAGAGTTCCTACTATATATTATGTGATGATGAACAATAGTTAGGAGTAAGAGATTGGGTTAAACATGGAAGGGCAGGGTCTGAGAGGAGGCTTAGTGAGAAGGGCAGAGAACTGGACATGGACTAGGAGTAGGGGACAGTGGTGGAGCCTTGCTATCTGGGCTTGCAGTGGGGTGATTCAAGGTGTCTAAAAGCAGAGAGATATATGGGGGAGAAGACTGGCAGGTCATTGAATAAGTGGGTAAAGTGAAAGTGAGTGAAGGATTATATGGCATGGGGAACGGGGTGGATTCCTTAAAAGATCTGTAATCCAGAAGCCCTTTTGTAATACCTAACTGTAATTTTCTTGGTCTGAAAAAATGCTATATGTTCTTATTTGTCGGTAGATGGTGGTGTTCTTTATATCAACTATCTATATATACTCCTGTATTCAGCGATCTCTCTTTTATGTGAAGCTCTTGTGACAGTCCTTAAATCAATGGTCCCCAAACTTTTTCTGTTGGACCCACCCCTGACCCATAATGAAAGCTATTTGCGCTCCCTCAGAAGATGCAGTTGGGGCCAGGGTCGGAGCTCCGGCTGGGGCCACGGCCGGGAGCCCGGGGGTGGGGTAGGGGGCAGGGCCAAATGGGGTGGAGCTGGGGGCAGAGTGGGGCTGGGTGGTGCTTCCTCTCTGCCTCCCCCCCCCCCCCGTGGGGCCCTGCCCTCCCCCCGAATATTCCTTCATGCCCTCCTAATGGGCTGTGCCCCATAGTTTGGAGACCACTGCCTTAAACGTTAATTTCTGTGCATTCTAATGTCTGGGATTTTTGACGACAAATTGAATTTTTGGAATGAAATTGTGGTGTTTTTAGATATTAGCTAGACTCCATTGAAACACACTTTCACCATTGTTCCCTAACAAATACTTTTTATTTATGAATATGCATTGTTCTGAACTTTACCTAACTGGATTCACTTACAATATATTCTCCAGTCTACAAAATGTCTATTCAAAAACATATTTTTGATGCTGAAATCTTTCTAAATTTGTCAGTTTACCAGCTGGATGTTGTATGTTGCCTAAAACAATATGGCAAAGTAGAATTGTAAAGTCACCTGTGGATTTTAATGTTTTTCTCTTACATATCAGCAATTCAATTTTAACTTCGGTCAGTGGCTCTAAGTAATAATGGACAATTTTTTTAATCTTCCAGGCCAGATTTTAATTTAAATTTAATCCCTGCAACTTTGAGTTTCACCCAAAATTCAAGAGAGCTGTTCAAGACAAGTAGTTTTACAGGTTTCAGAACCACCATAACAGAGTAACTGAAATTCTGTGGAAAATGTTGCCAAATTTGACTGATTTCCTCTCCGCTCAGTTGCCGTATGCTTCAGAAAATCTGTCAAATCTGCAGGTGTTTTTTTTTTTTTAAAGCAAAAATTCACTCATGTATGAAAATACTAACTGACATATTAAGTTCCTGACTCAGGATGTAGCCTGATTTATAGATTATGGATTCATTATATTGATTACTTAAGAATTTCAAGGTATCACTTTGAGGTTTGACAGTTCTTGTCCCAAGATCAGGTCCAGTATTATTAAAATTATTATGTAGCTGGGAGCCCCAATGTGCACAGTTGCAACACTCACATTATAGGTACTCATCTACATTTACAAAGTCACAAATACCCCAACTCAGTAAAGTAGATAGAGATGATGCAGAAAGTACATCTGAATATCCATACTCACACCATCTCTTACAGAACAACCTGAAATGTTAGCCATTATTTTCCTCATCACCATCACCTTCCTCCTCATCACCAGGGGCCATTATTCTGGCACTTCCTAAGGGCTACATCTCTCTCTACTTCTGCACACAGGCTGGGATACAGCTTATCGTGCCTAATGCATGCTCACTAGGGGATTCTCCTCTTCCTTATTTGTATTTCCCCACCTTACTAACATGGGGTGTCCTCCTTCTATAGGTTAATATATTAATGATCTCAACTTCTTATTATATACATAAATTTGTTGCCATGGCACTCTTGCGGTTGGATGTTCTTTCCAAAAGATGGTGTTAGCTGACATTTCTGTGGTTGGCTAATATCATTATGGACAAAATTTCTCTTTACACTCTATTTCCAGTTCCCCAAAACTTAGGGGTTACCATTGAGCCATTTATCTGTCAGAGTTATAGGCCTCAAGCCTTATGCTAACTGCTGAAGCCAATGTCTTACAGGGATATAAGCCTGTAGGTTCCTTGCATTATTGCTGAATATAATAAAGGCAGAATACAATAAAGGCAAGCTAACCCTATAGGCTACAGGCAGATGTCTTTATTCAGCACAGCAGTTAAGCACATGCAGTGAGACTGAAGAAGCTTGAAGTTATGTGCTTAAGTGCTGTCCTGAATGCTGATGGAGTTAAGCATGTGTTTTGAGTGCTTTCCTGAATCAGGGGTCAAATTTGATGTCTGTCTGAAAAAGTGATAAATTGAGTTTACCTACTGTGAATGATCTCTAGATAATTTGCATAAATAACATTCACTCGACGAAAGAAAAGGAGTACTTGTGGCACCTTAGAGACTAACCAATTTAAGTACTCCTTTTCTTTTTGCGAATACAGACTAACACGGCTGTTACTCTGAAATTCACTCGATGACATTCTTGTTCTTACTATGGGTAGAGACTGAATGATTGACAGAAGTTTCTCTGATGTTTAAACAAACAGTAAATGACCATTCTCGAAGAAAAAGAAATGAGCAGTGATGTAATGCAAAGTAAAACAACTAAAAAATGAGAAGAGTGATTCTAACTCATCAATCTCTACAGTATGATGACTGACTAAGCTATTGTATTTCTCTGTTAAAAGTGGACAGTAATGAGTGTGGTGAATTTAAACAGATGGTTTAAAATGCCTTGTAGCACAAGTTAAAAGGCTTTTGCCTTGTTGTTCTATTACTTTGTAGGTGACATGCCAATATCTTCCCTAATTTGTAGGTACATTTTTGGAATTCTTACTTTTTACTTTTTCTAGTCTCAACAGCTTGTTCTTTGCATGTTTGTTTTCCTAGCCCATTTGTTGAAGTGCACACTGGTTGATCTCTCTTCACTGGAGTGTATGCAATGTATAACATTCATGAAGTCCATAATTTCCACCAGATGAGAATCTGACCCATAGTATCTAATCCATCTAACATCTATGTGTCTAACATGCTCATTGCTGTAGCATGTGGGCTACATATCTATAATATGGCATCAAATTCTGTCAAAACTCTCCTTATCTCCTCACTCCCTCATTCCAAATGGGGTCACTTACGTGGTTGTCTTCTAGGAGAAATTTGCTCAACCATTTTGTCTTTAAGGACACTCTTGCTAACTACAGTTAGAAAACTTGAAACTAAATCGAAGTCTAAGGCAAACTGAGTGTTTTGAAAAATACCAAGTTACACCACCCTGCTAGATACTTATTTTAGTTAGTAAAACTATTGTGACCTTCTTCACATTTTCTGTAATGCTAATTGAATGCATATAAGTGGTGTATTTAATCTATCTGTTCATACATCTCCCTTTCTCTTGCTCTTTCACTGGAAATGGTATGTCATATGAGGAAAGAAGAAGTTGACTTGTCAGCCAAGACTCCAACATCTATTTTTACTTGTATGCATGTACATGGACTGTAAAGTTCTGCTTCAAATGTATTTGAGAAAATATAGTTAGAGGTGTCTGGCAGAGCTACCCAGAAAAGACTTGGATTGCTGTTGGGAGTCCTTCTACACAGCAGAAACAGTCCCATGGCAGCAAGTCTCAGAATCCAGGTCAACTGACTTGAACTTGTGTGACTCATGCTACAGTGTTAAAAATAGCTGTGTAGACAGTCAGGCTGGAGCCTGGGCTCTGAGACCCGCCCTGCCTTGCCAGATTTCAGAGCCAAGGCTCTAGCCCAAGCCTGAACATCTACCCAGCTATTTTTACCCCTGTAGCGTGAGCCTGAATCAGTTGACCTGGGCTCTGAGACTCACTGTTGCGGACATTTTTTTTGCTATGTAGACGTACCCTTAGTGTCTCGGGTGCCTTGGCTGCTGTACTTGCCTTCTGCATGTGAGTGAACCTATCCATAAAGACTAATATTTAGCATAAAAACATTATACTGTCTGATACAGTAGAATCCTCTTAATTGGTACCTTTGCTGGAAACAAAAGTGCCAAAAAACGTGATTCACTTGAATGGAAAGAAAGAAACCTGTCTCTCCTTAATGGGGATTAAGATCCTCTCAGGATGTTAGTATCCTCATTTGTTCAAATACTTTGTGAAGCTAATGACAGAATTAACTATGGTACCTGGTAAGATTGAAACAGCGATATCATGCACAGCACCTTTCATCCTGAAACACTTACTATGTTAATTATGAATTAGGTCCCCTGACCTCTGACATGAGGCAGCTGTTTAAACAGTGCACAGCAACTGCCCAACAGTTCAAGTCAGGAAACACAAAATACCTTCTCCAAAGGAAATTGCTGTTGTAGATCTCACCTAAATCAAGCCATTTACACTAGAAAAGCTTTGCAGTATAGCTCTTCCAGTATATTGTTAGTGGCAAATTCTACTAGTGTAAATACAGCTTATCCTGGCATAAACATGGTTTGGTTATACCAGTTTCCTGAGCGAAATAAGCTATGCTGCCAAAAGAACTTTTATGCTGGTAGAGCTGTGTCTACTCTAGGATTTTTGCAAGCAAAAGTTTCTAGTGCAGAGCTGGTCCTTTTTTGTTCAGAAAATGGCAACTTGCAAACGTGTGAGACCCCTGGAGTAGGTTGAACTTATGACCTAAACTTGAATGTGGTGATTGGAAGATAATTTGGAGTGTCTAAATATGTCAAAAGGTGTTGACTGTTAGTTTTTTAGTAGATGCAAAATCCAAAACATTCATTAAATTCTTAGGCCCCGATTCTCCACTGTGTCTGAGCTACTGGCTGCAGCTCTCTGATCCTCAGCCTCCTAGCCCTGACAGAAGTTAGAGTAGGTCCCTTGCAGCACTAACTTACGTCATTGGAGGACAAGGTGTAGCTCCACTCCCATGCAGCCCTGTCCATCCATGTCCCATCCTCAATGCCCCAGATATGACGTCTCCGTCCCTTTATGTCAGAGGGATAGGAGGCGGCTGGCGGTGCTCAGCACCTTGGTTCAGATCATGAGGTGCAGCTGCTTTACTCGGGCTACAGGATGAGGGTGGAGAGGCAAAGCTTACCTGTCCTCTCCTCCCAGTCCTGCAGCAGTCTCTGTGCCATGCTGATCACCCTATCCTAAGCTTGAGGATCCTGAGAGCTGCTTTAATTTATACTGCTATAAACTGCCCCGTGGAGCTAAAATATTCAAGACTGAATCTCGTTTTTTAAAAGATATATTCTATTTCCAAAGGAATTGTTTTGGGGAACTGCTAATGGCCCATGCTACTGTTGTAGCAACCAGGCAAGGTTTCCTGTCCTTTCAGACTCCCAACAGCCAGTGCTCCCAGTTCTAATAATTACAAGCAGCATCTAAACACCACATTCCCTCCTCTCTTAAGAAACTCTCCCAATTAAAATAAACATTGTTGTTCTAACCACAGGAACAAATATGAAACAAGACACTATACTGTTGGCAGAAATATTACACTGAAAACACTGTAGATACTACATAACATAGTCTCTAGTCCAGACAGGTGGTCGTCTGGGTCTGACAGGCCGTCTCTCAAGCCCCAGTTCCAGTGCAATGTCTTGTTGTGTTGATACTACGGTGAAGTCATCCAATGCAGACTGGGTGTTGGCATAATTTCCTCTTGGTGCATAGGTAGGTGCAAGATAAGAAGCATTCCCTACCCGCCCATCAGAAAGTTGATAGGTGTAAGATCCCTTCTTCTCTATGATTTTAAGAGGAACTGTGAATTTATGGTTTCAGAGTAGCAGCCGTGTTAGTCTGTATTCACAAAAAGAACAGGAGTACTTGTGGCACCTTAGAGACTAACAAATTTATTTGAGCATAAGCTTTTGTGAGCTACAGCTCACTTCATCAGATCAATTTTGTGAATTTATGGTCCCCTTTGTGTAAAATTCCAGGTTTTCGTATTCTAACGAAGGAACCACACTCGAACTTTGGTTCCTTAGCATCCCGCCGCTTATACTTTGCTTGGTTCTGTTCAACTGTTTTTATCACATCATCCTCAGTTAGGGCATCAGGTCATGCCTTTAACAATCCAGCAATGTTCAGTTTAGTATTCATCTGTTTCCCACTCAGTAACTCTGCGGGTGATCTTTGCATTGTGACATGTCATGTAGCCCTGTATGCTTGCAAGAAATCAATAGCGAAGGTTATCCACAATCGCCCTTCCAGTTTAGACGTTTGCAAACTCTCTTTCAAACTTCTGTTAAACCGTTCGATTTCCCCATTGGCTTGAGGGTAATATAGGGATGACCTTCTGGGTAAAATGTTCCTCTCTGCTAGAAAAGTTTCAAACTCCAGGGAAGTAAATTGACTATCATTATCTGAAACCAGTTCTTCGGGTTTACCTTCCCTGCTAAAAACTGAAGCGAGGAATTTAATTACTGTAGCAGAAGAGATTTGCGATGTAAACGCTACCTCAGGCCACTTACTGAAATAGTCTATTAAAGTGATGGCATAACGGCAGCCACTTGGAGCAGTATCAAAGGGTCCTACAATGTCAATCGCCACTTTTCCCCGTGCAGATTCAGGAAGAGGAACAGGCTGTAATGGAGGGGTACATGTCACTGCTGTCTTATCATGCATTTGGCAAGTGACGCAGGATTTTATGAGTACTTCAGTTTGAGAGTCCATCCCTGGCCACCAGTACAGATCCCGTAGTTGTTGTTTGGTTCGGACGATTCCTTGATGAGTATCTTGTGCCAGGTGTATGCGTTTTGACAGTAATTCTTCTGGCACAAGTAGCTGGTGTGTACCTCGTAGCACACAGCCATCAAGCAAAGAAAGTTCATCCTGAACTCTAAAATAAGGCAGCAAAACTGGGTCAAGGTTTTTAGGGTTACTGAGCCATCTCTTTGTCAGAAATTCTCATACTCTTTGTTGAATTGGACACGCTGAACAAGCAACTTGAAATAGTTCTCTTGTAACAGCAGTAAGAGTGCTTGTAATAAGCGCAACTACTACATCCTCATCCTCTGGTGGACCATCTGGTGAAGGCAAAGGCAGGCGAGAAAGGCAATCAGCTACCACATTTTGGTTTCCAGGCTTATGTTCCAGTTCATAATTGAAAGAGAGTAGTCTTGCAGACCATCTAGCAATACGATATCCTGCTCTTCCCAGTCCTTTCATGGTGAGCAACATTGTCAAAGGGCTGTGGTCTGTTCGCAACTTGAACGTGCGGCCCCACAGGTAAGTTCTCCATTTTTCAGTAGCTCAGACACAAGCAAGTGCTTCTTTTTCGACTGTAGAATATTTCCTCTCAGCATTACTTAGTGTCCTTGAAGCAAATGCAACAGTCCTCTCTGTGTTGTCCTCATGAAGTTGTGTGAGGACAGCCCCAAGTCCATAATCAGAAGCATCAGTAGTTACAATTGTGGGCAATGCAGGAGTGAATAGTGCAAGTACTGGACTATGTACAATCAAGTCTTTCACAGTTTTGAAACTAGCTTGTGCATCCGTTGTCCACACTAAGGTTGAACTTCTCCATAGTAATTCTTGTAACGGTTCAATGACAGAAGCATAATTGGGAATGAATTTTGCATACCGGGAGGTAAGACCCAAGAAGGAACGTAAGGTTTCCAAATCTGTTGGAGGAGGAGCATTTGAAATTGCCAGGATATGATCTGGATCAGGTTTTAGTCCAGCCTGTGAAATTGTATGCCCCAGAAAGGAGAGTTCAGTTTGTCTAAACTTGCATTTGGACCTATTGGGCTTGAGGCCTACTTTGCTGATGCAGTTTAGTACAGGCTGCAGGTTATTGTCATGCTCCTCAGAAGTATTTCCAAACACAATAATATCATCCAGATAGCACTGAACTCCATGTTGATTCTTGAGAATCAATGACATTATTTTTTGGAAGGCACTTGGGGCAGATGCGCGACCGTATGGAACACATTTAAAACGAAATAGTCCCTCATGTAATAAATGCAGTGAGGTGTCTGCTATCTTCATGCAACATAACCTGATAGGATGCGTTCTGCAAATCAAGAGTAGAAAACATCTTTGCTCCACGGAGTTCTGCAAATACTTCTTTTATGTGAGGAAGAGGATGGCTGTCAATCACAATAGCTTTATTTGGCTCCCTGAAGTCCACATAAAGGTGAATGCCTTCACCCTTCTTCTGCGTCACTACTGTAGGTGAAACCCATTCCGAGGAGTTGATCTCTTCAATAATGTCCTTTTGAACAAGTTTTCTAAGTTCCTCTGAAACAGCTTCCCTGACTGAAAATGGTACACGCCATAACTTCTGTTGTACAGGCATCACATTATTCTGCATTTTAACTTTACGCAGAAACCCATAAGCACAGCCGAGTTTCTCCTCAACGTGGTGTTGGGTCGCAGTTGAAACTGGTGTGTGTACCGCAAGAGTGCTTTGCTGAGGAAGATCAATTCGTCCATGAACGACCCTGAGATTTAAAGCAGCTAATAAATCTCTTCCAAGGATAGGAGTGCCTTTGTGGACAATGTAGAACTCTGCAGTTACACAGCAATCACCAAAAGTAACTATTGCTGGCAGGCAGCCATGTACTGGGGTATGGTTTTTCAAATAGCACACTAAGTGAAGTTTGGGCTCAGTAAGAGGCACTTTTTTAAAGTAATGCAAATAGATGAAATCAGGTAGTATAGATACTGCTGAGCCAGTGTCCAACATTAGCTGAATAGAGTGTCGTTTGCCTGAGGGTATGGTGGAAACGTTTACAGTGTACTTTATTTGTTCTGGAATATGTGCAGTAGTGATTTTGTCCACGCTCAGCACAGTAACATCTGGTATTGTAACTGCATGCACCTGTTGACTGAACTGGCTGCTGCGACATACTTTAGCAAAATGCCCAATCTTTTTGCAATGGTTGCACTGAGCTACTTTTGCTGGACATCCTGTGTAGCTTGCAAGGTGTTGTGGGGATCCACAGCGAAAGCATGCTTTTACTATATGTTGAATTTGCTGATTTGGTGGTGTTCCATTAGTTTTCCTCTTGTAATCATTTGTCTGCAGCGATAGTGAACTTTTCTGCAAAGGAGTCACAGCCTGGACAGTGTCTCCTATATCCATGCTCATTATTTTGGCTTCAGCTGTAGCTGACTCAATCTGAGTAGCAATGGTTATTGCTTTTTCTAGTGTAAGTTGCGCTTCTAGAAGTAAGCGTTCTCTTACATGAAGCATGGTGGTTTTCTCAATGAGCTGGTCTCTAATCATCTCATCTACCATATTCCCAAAGTCACAAGTTACAATCGGACTCCTCAGGGAAGCAATATACTGCATTATAGTTTCCCCTGTTTTCTACTCATGCTGGTGAAATCTGTAGCGATTAGCTGCTACATTCACTTTTGGCACAAAAAAGTTCTTTAATGCAGTGAGTGCAGTCTCATATTTATCATCTGCAAGGGGAAATATAAAATATACGCTGCCCTTCTGCTCCAAGGCAGTGGATTAGCAGAGCATGCTTTCTTACTTCAGAAATCTCTGTAGCAGTGATTGCAAGCAGATAAGACTCAAACATATGGATCCAGGCAGTAAAAGCAATTGGAGGCTCACCTGGGCTTTGCAGAGAGGGTGCAGGTGGGTTCAGAGGCAGAAGATCCATCCTCGTTGCCAAAATGTTGTAGCAACCAGGCAAGGTACTAACAACTTCAACAGGACTTTATTTTTAAAGTGGAAACCTCTTTATCAAGCTGCTGCTGCACCCTCAGTAGCTCTCACTCTGCCTCCTCAACTTCCCCCCCCTCCTTCCTGTTTCCTGTCCTTTCAGACTCCCAACAGCCAGTGCTCCCAGTTCTAATAATTACAAGCAGCATCTAAACACCACAGTTATACAGGAGGTTGGACTAGATGATCACAATGATCCCTTCTATCCTTGGAATCTATGAAAAGCAGCCAGTTCTAGACCATGGAATAATCATCCTGACACACTTTTGCTACTCTCTTGATCACTTACACTGAGTTCACACTTTCTACTGCTGGTGCAGGACAAAATAACTATACCCCCACATGATGATCTGGCTCCTTATCCCTGAGTAGATAGGCAAGTTTTATATTACATTAAATGTAATTGATTTAAAATACTTCATTTTGTATAATAGGTTTCAGAGTAGCAGCCGTGTTAGTCTGTATCCGCAAAAAGAAAAGGAATACTTGTGGCACCTTAGAGACTAACAAATTAGTCTCTAAGGTGCCACAAATACTCCTTTTTCTTTTTTCAATTTGTATGGCTCTGATGGACTTTGCTTCATTTCCAATTGTATGCTTGCCATGATCTTTCTTTATTTGTAACACTTTGGCTGTGATACATTTTTAAATGTGAGTGATTGGGATGGCTGTAGTCATTATTTACATAGAGGGATGTTGTCAAATTTACCATTTTTTTTTTTTCCCCCTGCAGTTACACATATACAGACTTGTGTGCTATTCTGCTCTGTCTCAGGTTTATTCACAGTTTTGATGAAATAGCAAAATGTTCCAATTTTTGATGTGAAAGTTCCCTTTGCTTAAAAATTTACTCCTGAGGGAATTCTGCCCCAAAAAATTAAATATGCTGCACACAATATTTTACAATTCTACATATTTATTTGTCAAAATAACACAATGTAATCACATCATTTTTAATTATTTGCTGACAAGCATTTTGAAATAAATTACCAAAATAATTGAAAATGGTGTGATTATTTTGTTTGTGTTATTTTGAAAATTAAAATATGCAGAACTTTACAGAATTTTAAATTTTTCAGTACAGAATTCCCTCAAGAGTTACCAGGGTTTTGTGTGGCGTAATCTGGGTGTGGACAGGTCAGTGGGGGGTCCGGGGGCAAGGGGAATCTGGGTGCACAGGGGCTCGGTGAGGGATTCTGGGTGCAGGGGGAATGGGACTTTGCAAGGGGGGGTGAGGTGAAGGTGGTTTGGGCTCAGGTGGGGGGAGGGAGTGGGGCTTGGTGGGGGTCAGGGTGTAGCTGGTTGGGGCTCAGTGGGGTGGGGGTCTGGGTATGGGGGGCTCCTGATGCAGGGGGTAAGGCTTGGTGGGGTAGAGGCTTGGGGGGCTCAGTTGTGGGGGTTCTGGGTGCAGGGGGCTCCTGATACGGAGGGGACTAGGTTGGGGGGGTTCTGGGTGTGGGGAGTTGCTCCCCATGTCTGCCCAACCCCCTCTGCTGAGCCTCACCCCTCCCCCCGGAAACACCCCCCCCCCACACACACACACACAGACACCCCACCCCCACACGGTGCAGGGCTTCTTGCAGCCAGGGTAAGTTTCTAGGGCTTGGTCTGATCCTGCTCTGAGCAGGGAAGAGGGAGGAGTCGTCCTCCGCCCCTCCCCAGCTGGGACTAACGTCCCTGGGTGGCCAGGGCATCCTCCGACCCCCTTCTCCTGAGTGATTTACCCGGCTGCCTGAACAGATGTGTCTGAGCTGCCGAGCTGCCAGGAGGGGTGGGTGAGTACTGATGCAGCTTCTCTTTGCTTCCCCACATAACCATTTTCTGCAAGGAAGCAAAGGGAATCTGCTGGGGGCGGGATTTTTCTGCTGCACTGCCGTTGTGCAGAATTTCCCCAGTAAAAATTGACTTTCATGTTGCTTGGAAATTAGTTTCTTTTTCCTCAAAAACTGGCCACTTCCCACCATATTAAAAAATAGGCCTGCTCTCCCAAACTTATGTACATATATATAACGTTTTCTGTGAAAGCAATTGCTTTTTGAATTTATCATGTATTTTGAGTAATTTAGGATTTATTTACCCCTATTTTGCATACTTTGCATGAGATGACTCCTTTTCCTTTTTTCCTTTTATTCTTCATGAATTTACATTTGTGTTGCAATATTCTTCCAAATACAGACAAAAACATTTCTGCAAATCTTAGATTAATAGCTAAATTATCTACACTTGATAATTTGAGGCATCAATTTATTAGTCTGTAAGGTGCCACGAGTACTCCTTTTCTTTTTGCGAATACAGACTAACACGGCTGCTACTCTGAAACCAAACATTAGTTCGTTTCTTAGAGTAAGTCTAATGCATATTAAAGAGGTGTAGTAAGAAAACAGAGCCATGTCTAACTCTTCCCATTTCTAAGGAGCCTGCTCTTCTGTTTGCAATTCTTATTGCTGATCATTGATTGCTGAACTGAGTCAGAAGGAATCCAATTAAATTAGTCAAGAATTATGTGTCAAGCATAGCCATCTATATTTGCTTATGTCAAACAGTCAAAGATCTTTTACTAATCAGCAACGCAAGTGCAGAGTGGTTGATCAAATTTTCTTTTAATTCTTCTTCTTAGAATTCTACAGTAGTAAATCTAATCTTGAATTTATCTTTCAGATTTTTGCATGTTCCTCTGTTCTTTCCAGCTCCATATTGTTTAACTACTTAACGGCAGGAACAATGTCACTCAAATTACCTTAATAATGTTCTTCTATATCTATAAATCTCATGCTTCCTATTATAAGTTGGTCAGCAGATTTTTATGAAGAACGATAACTCATATGGGCCCTGGTTCAGCAAAGTACTTGTGTACGTGCCTCACTTTAAGCACGTGAGAAGTTCTATGGAAATCAATGGGACTACTTGTGTGCTCAAGGTTGGAGCACCTGTTTAAATACCTTGCTGAACTGAGGCCTTTGTCCCTATCTATGTTATATATCCATGTTAGCATTGCTAAGATCACTTGCCTCCAACTGTGAACATTCTAAAATTGTCCTGGAGTTCTGCCTGACAATATGGAGGCTCCTTTGATTGCCACAGTCAATTCTGCAATATACTTCAATGCTTGTGACTTTATTTAAGTGGCTGTCAACCTGCTTGTTCCAATAGTGCTTTGCAATACAATGATGGCATCAGGAATGATGTGAGGTGAGTTCCTTGACAATGCTGAAAAATACCCTAGCTTCACCTCACTTACTCTGCCACTTCACTTCTTTACAGTTTGCTGGTAAATTGTACTTGCATTATATTGACAGCAGCATCTGTCACTCATGATTCTTGTGTTCAAAGTGTGAGGTCTCGTTGCATGAAGGTGCTTTCACAAAAAATGTAACACCGTATCTGTTTTCTGCCTGTTGTCTGGATATTGTTTTTGATCTCCATCATAACACCTTGTGATATATTTCATTTGACAACACAGTATATCCTTCCCTTCAGCTGGTTATGCTTATGACAGCCTTTTAACTGGCTAACTCCCACCAAGTAGCTGTCACTTTACTGGACTTTTTTTCCTTCTTCCTTTTTTACAGCTTGATATTGAATTTAATTTAAGACGAGGACTGGGTGGGGGATTATGTAGCATGCCTAGGTATGACCTGACTAGTCCAGGCATTGCCTGAAAGACTGTCCAGACCTTGGTTCTGATTCATCAAAGCACTTAAGCACATGCCTAAGTGCTTTGTTAAACTAGCCCTGGTGCAGAAATTTTCCTATATGTCCTTATTCTGCATCACCATTTTCCTTTTTAATTCTCCTTCCTATGTAAGACAGCCATCCTTCTTTTCGACTGGCTGAAATAATGGGTGAGTAACCTCCCACTGAACCATACTTGTTCTTCTCCTTGAAAAGTACCCCTGTTTAAACTGCACACCAGGTGCATTTGAGTTCTGTTGGCTGGTAGTGTCAGATTTCTGTGGTCAGACGTGAGCTGCTCGCGACATTTCGTTATGCTTCTGGTGAAACCCAAGAGAATGGTTCTATCTTTTCTTTTCTTCCTTTAAAAATATACTGGACCATTTGAGAACCTGGGCCTAGAAGTCACAAGAGGCATGACTGACTCTAGTGGCATGAAGTTGTACTGACCAGTCATGAGAATCCACCTCTACTCCCGCTTATGAATAAAATAATTTTATATGGACATGGTTTTCATTGAAACTGGATGTGGGCTGATTTTTCAGTCCTAGATTTATTTGCCTTTTACTACAGTTACTGAAAACTTTGTAAATAGATAAACACCACCATTCTCCATGCCACCATAATAAGAACTGCTTACTCCTTCTGGTCAAAACTGAAGCTTTTACCACACAGGCCCATTAGTTATGGTTCAGCTTTGCTAATGCAAAATTGGAATTGCATTATTTGAAAATTTTTCATCTACAGATCATTCTTATTTTCCAAGATCACTTTATGAATAAATTAAACATAAGAGTTCTGAATTACAAATACAAATTGAGTGTGTTTAAAAACTGGATATCATTATAAAAAGTGGTGGTTCCTTGCATCACCCAAAAAAAAAAGATTGTAAGCAGGCCCGGCTGTTTTGTAATACCTCCTGCTGGCCAACTGTTGCATTGCAGGCACTCCTTGCCTCAGTTTCCCTCCCTGAGGTGGATGTCCATGGCTTTCCACACACCAGTCAGTTCTGGAGATTTCTTAACCTTCTGGTCATGTCCCAAAACAAGAATTCCAAACTACAAAGTCCCCCCCAAAAATATTTCTTTTCCCTTTGGGGCTGCTCGTCAGCCCACCCTCTGGACACGGTTCTCGGCCCCTTTTTGGGCTCTGTTTGTGAGTCTTTCTCTACTCTTGGCTCGAACCCTGTCCCCAGGCTGGTTCCCCTGGAGTAATCTTTCCCCTGCAGACCCTGGCTCAGGACTTTCCACAGGAGCTCCTTGTGGTCCCAACTGCCAGACTAATCTCTGAGTCTCCTTATAAGGCTTAGGTGACCGTTAAACTATCAACTGACCCTCCTAAGACCCACCCCTTCAGGGAAGCACCTAATTAATGATGGCACAGATGTTGGTGGCCACATTTCCATGTAAAGGGGATCATCACTTTGTGACACACACCTTTTTTATGTTTTGGTATTATATCCTGTAAACTGTTTATGGCATGGACAGTTTCTTGCAACACCAGACAAAATGAGGCCTCAATACTTGTTGAGGCTTCTAGGCCCTGTTGCAATACAATCATATTTTAAGCTTCAGAGGGGTAGCCGTGTTAGTCTGGATCTGTAAAAGCGGCAAAGAGTCCTGTGGCACCTTATAGACTAACAGACGTATTGGAGCATGAGCTTTCGTGGGTGAATACCCACTTTGTCGGATGCATGTAGTAGAAATTTCCAGAGGCAGGTATAAATATGCAAGCAAGAATCAGGCTAGGGATAACTAGGTTAGTTCAATCAGGGAGGATGGGGCCCTCTTCTAGCAGTTGAGGTGTGAATAGCAAGGGAGGAGAAACTGCTTTTGTAATGGGCTAGCCATTCACAGTCTTTGTTTAATCCTGAGCTGATGGTGTCAAATTTGCAAATGAACTGAAGCTCAGCAGTTTCTCTTTGAAGTCTGGTCCTGAAGTTTTTTTTGCTGCAGGATGGCTACCTTTAAATCTGCTATTGTGTGTCCAGCGAGATTGATGTGTTCTCCTACAGGTTTTTGTATATTGCCATTCCTAATATCTGATTTGTGTCCATTTATCCTTTTACGTAGGGACAGTCCAGTTTGGCCGATGCACATAGCAGAGGGGCATTGCTGGCACATGATGGCATATATTACATTGGTGGACGTGCAGGTGAATAAACCGGTGATGGTGTGGCCGATCTGGTTAGGTCCTGTGATGGTGTCGCTGGTGTAGATATGTGGGCAGAGTTGGCATCGAGGCTTGTTGCATGGATTGGTTCCTGAGTTAGAGTTACTTTGGTGCGGTGTGTAGTTGCTGGTGAGAATATGCTTCAGGTTGGCAGGTTGTCTGTGGGCGAGGACTGGCCTGCCTCCCAAGGTCTGTGAAAGTGAGGGATTGTTGTCCAGGATGGGTTGTAGATCAGTGATGATGTGTTGGAGAGGTTTTAGCTGAGGACTGTATGTGATGGCCAGTGGAGTTCTGTTGGGTTTTTTTCTTGGGCTTGTCTTGCAGCAGGAGGCTTCTGAGTATACGTCTAGCTCTGTTGATCTCTTTCCTTATTTCCTCATGTGGGTATTGTAGTTTTGAGAATGCTTGATGAACCAATCCATGCAACAAGCCTCAATGCCAACTCTGCCCACATATCTACACCAGCGACACCATCACAGGACCTAACCAGATCGGCCACACCATCACCGGTTTATTCACCTGCACGTCCACCAATGTAATATATGCCATCATGTGCCAGCAATGCCCCTCTGCTATGTGCATCGGCCAAACTGGACTGTCCCTACGTAAAAGGATAAATGGACACAAATCAGATATTAGGAATGGCAATATACAAAAACCTGTAGGAGAACATCTCGCTGGACACACAATAGCAGATTTAAAGGTAGCCATCCTGCAGCAAAAAAACTTCAGGACCAGACTTCAAAGAGAAACTGCTGAGCTTCAGTTCATTTGCAAATTTGACACCATCAGCTCAGGATTAAACAAAGACTGTGAATGGCTAGCCAACTACAAAAACAGTTTCTCCTCCCTTGCTATTCATACCTCAACTGCTAGAAGAGGGCCCCATCCTCCCTGATTGAACTAACCTAGTTATCCCTAGCCTGATTCTTGCTTGCATATTTATACCTGCCTCTGGAAATTTCTACTACATGCATCCGACAAAGTGGGTATTCACCCACGAAAGCTCATGCTCCAATACGTCTGTTAGTCTATAAGGTGCCACAGGACTCTTAGCCGCTTTTAATCATATTTTAGTTGTTTGGTTTTTTTCCCCCAGAAAATCGAAAATTGATTTCTCTGTTTAACTGATGTTTTCAGAATCTGTTTGTTAATTTAAAATGTGGTCCTGTCCAAATTCTTGAATATTTTAAGGGATCACTTAAAAATACATCCTCAACTCTTTCGCAGTCCATCTTTTCTTTCCAGAACTTTTATGTTAGTCATTCACAAAGAGTTTTACAGGCAGTGTAGCAGCAGAAAGGTAATTTGGGATATAACAAAAAGATTCCTATTTTCCCAACTTAGGGTAAACATGTCTAAATTGTTTACCCCAAACATGTCTAAAAAGAAATTGATTTTGGGGATCCAAATGTGCTTCTTTGCTGCTTTTTGTGCTAAATTACAAAAATGACGCTGCTAAATTATGACCTTTTGAACAGTCTATAAACAAGGTCTGACAAGAACTTAAAAAGCTTGTTCAATGATGTCATTTTCAATTATCTGCTTCATAAATACTATTATTTCTTTTTATATTTGTTCAAGACCTATAGGCCCCAGTTTTGCAACCACTTAACCTCATTCCTAACTTTAAACACATGGGTAGTTCCACTCCTTTCTCTCACCCGTTGTCTGTCTTATCTGCTCACATTGTAAATGTGAGGCAAAGTCTCTCTCTTGCTGCAGGTACATACCACATCCATCCCAGCATATGCCTTTCTTTCTGTGTCATTCTTCTTTTGTACACTAGTTTACATATTAGTACTCTGAAAGTTTAGGCCATGGCATTGGGTAAATTGGTTGGTGTGCAGATGTGTGCATTTACTTTTTGGCTGGATGTGCATACGCACATTGGATGTTACAAACTTGAGGGGTCTAGAAACTACAAATACTTACTTGCAGACCTGCTCAAAGTTTGGGGCTGTATTCTTTAAGGGATCTTGGGCCCCATTCTAACATGTTCTCCAGATTTGTAATCTATTCACGCTCCCAAGCACAAACAGGCATCAACATTTATTAACACTTGGTTTTTGAGAATCTCTTATTTAAAACACTTTACATACTGTGATTCAAATTATTTACTCAATATTGCTGTCCTCCACTTCAATGCTTTGTCATTCAAAAGTACAACAGACTTGTTTAAGGAGGACGGTACAGTCAATAAAGACCGTAGAAATGCCAGTGAATACATTGACCCTAGAAATTGGCAGCTTTGTAAACAGCACCTGATGAGATCCTTTGAAAGTCATTGTTTAGAACTTTGCCGAGCTGTTAAGGGCCAGAACAGGACTTGAGTGCTAATGTTGTTCTGAACTCTGAAAAATGCTATCTAATCATGCACAAGCTATCATTTTGATTTTTGTATTATTTTGAGCTTGCAATTTTAACTACTGTGTACTTTGCACAATGGAACAAACAGAGCATGAAATTAAAGGTCACATATTAAATCTACTGATTTAACTTTTTTTGTGCAGACCCTTCTATGGTTAGGGGTATGCATAGCCTTGGTTATGTTTAGGAAACGCTGAAAAAGAATTTGAATACAAAACTCCTAACAAACGTAGTTGTAAGTTGAAATACAGTAGAAGAACTATACCTGGAAAGGTTGGCAGACTCAAGGCTTGTACTGCTTTTATAGTCACTAAACCTAAATATAGCATGATGTGAGTAGCCATCATATTTTATAAGCTTGTTAAAATTTAATCATGTACAATATAAACAAAGACCCCAACTAGATATCAGATATATGTGATCTGAAACCCCACTCCTCACTTTCTTCTGTGTCCCCATTTTTTAAGAATGTAAACTCCTCCTAGCAGGGAGGGTGAGTGCAGTAGTTCTTCTTCTCTGACTCAGAGATCTACCTTTTCACCCCTGACCAGTCCCCCACCATTCTGACCTGTGTCTGAGCTTGTCTCTCCAGCATCTCCTCCTAGATGTCTTGGCATCATTTTGCTATTCTCAAAACTAAACTCCTCTACCTCTCCCCTGAAACACTCTCTACTTCTTCCCTCTTACCCATCCCCTGCCATTATCTGTCATGGCTTAAAACTCCACCATTCTCCATGCCACCTAAGTCTGTAACCTAGGGTTTTTATTCCACAAAGTCGTCCCCTTGGAGGGAGGGAGAGAGAGAGAGGAAAAAACCAGATGTGACAAATGCTAGTCCTGTTTAATGCCCTACTGGAAGGCGATTAGATGCTATGATGATGAGAGCTGTACAAGAGCTTGAATAGAAAAGTTTGTCACATGTCCCAAATCTTGCGGCTGCCTCTGGTTCCTTCATAACATTTCTAAAATCTACCCTTTTATTTCAGTATGGACAGACAAAACTCTCACCTAGTGCCTGCTCCTCTCCCATCTCGATTACTGTAACCTCATCCTCTCTAAATTTCCTGACACTCATTTCATCCCCTTCAGTCCATCCAGAATGCACTAAGATCGTCTTTTTTTGTGCATCACTCTGACTGCATCATTTCTTTCTTTGAATTCTACCACTGGCTCCTTCTGTTGCACCACATCAAATTCTAGCTCCTTCTCCTTTGTCTTCAAAGCCCTTCCCAACTCTGTCCCCTTACTAATAGGGCTGCCAATTTTGGTTCGATGTATTCCTGGAGGTTTCATCACATGATATAGTCTTTAATTAAAGATTAATTCCTGGAGCCTCCAGGACAATCATGGAGGGTTGGCAACCCTACTCACTAATTGCCTTGCATTGCCTGCTAGACTTCTCTACTTGTTGGCAGTTCTCTCTGAAATGTCTTTATGCCTTTTACAAATGGAACCCTGAATTGATCCGCAATGGCTATATACTTTCTTCAAGACCCACCTCTTCCACAGAGCCTACAATTGCTTCATGATTTGCAGGTGGGGTTGGAGATGTGCAGATGAGGGGATGTGAGAGGGTGTCCTGCTTCCCTTACTTTCAGATGCAGATGCTGTCTCTGTTTCCCCTTGCTAATTGGCTAGGGTAGCCCTTTGGCTAAGCCCCAAAACTACTCCCTTTTCAGGGTAAACAGGCCAAACTGCTTCACCTATAGGTGCAGAAGCTCATGAGTAGTCGTTTACCCCTGGACTTCTTCCACAGGCCTGTGAGCAGCTGCTGTGCTCTCTTGGTCTCTCACAAGCCTCTAGCTTTCTAAACCAAATCAAGCCTCTCTCTTCCTCTGGGTTCTTCACCAAGCCCTTTTCCTGTTCCATTAGGTCTCTTCCCAGTGTCTTCCATAACCCAGGCTCTTTGTCAGGAGAGGCTCCACAGCAGGTCCTGTTCCTTTCAGTTAGATACCCACAACAGTTCTCATATGCTTCCCTCATCTCTCACTCATAGTCCTTGCCCTACATATAGCGTTGCCCAATCTACATTGATTATCTTCGTGGACCGCAAGTCCCAGAATGCCTTGGTTCTGGGCAGAATCAGGAACCTTGACAAAGCTGGATCTTCAATCCCACTTAAAGGGCCACCTTTCCTTGTGATATGATAGTTGATACATAATGCACATATAAAAAATGTGCATGAAAGTTGTATATATTTCTTTGTATTCTCTTCGCCCAACCACCCTTCATGTTTCACTTGTCTTCATCAATTGTATAGTGCTGTTTTTATGTTCGTACAACACCGAGCATAAGAAGCCTTGTTCCTGGGTTGGGCCTCTGGGCGCTACTGCATTAGAAATATTTAATAAGATCCTAGCTTTATAACAGAGAAGCATTTAACTCAAGAATGCTTTTTTTATTTTTTTGGTACCTAGACATTGAAAGCACCTGGTTGAAAATCATGTTGGGATGATGTACAAAAACTGAATGTGACTGTGTTATATGTTGTTGTTACTCTAAAATCCCTCTTCTTCTGCTCTTCAGGACCTTGCAAATTAGAGAATTAAATGTGATGCTTGGTTTCAATATGAGGGCACAGCACTGTGAAAAATGCAGCCTCTTTTTGCAGTGGACATAAGTTAATGCCAGACGCATTTCAACTGAACATTCTGAAAATTCCTAAGAGAAGATAAAAAGATTTGCAGTGCATCTTCGCTGGCAGTGGGTTTACTATGCACTGGCTTGCAGCTATTATGCTGCACAACATACATCTATGGTCAGATTTCACTTCCAGAGGAAAAAAGGAAAAATTTGCTTTTGTACTATGATTGTTAATAAACTGCTATTCGAATACTTAACACGGTATATTTAAATCATACAGAAAAAAATATCTATTGAACTGAAAAATGCATCCACTGTGGCATTGAGAACAAATGTTCTAGTCCTTGGTGTTCATCTAAGAATATCTTGTAGATTAACAAGCATTTCTTTTAGGACCCCTTACTTCCCAGGTACTTGAATGCAACCAGGTATACACTTTTTTTTAATGACAGCTGTTTTTAACTGTGGAAACAGCATTCTTCTAGGGAAAAGTCAGTCTTTGCCTTTGAATTCTAGTGCAATAAAAGAGTTTAACTATTTAGCCTTTCATCATGAGGACATACATATGTTTCTTCCATTCTTCAGAAATTCCACAAGTGTTTCTATAGATATATCTTAAAATTCAGCATAAAGAAGATGTTTATATTTTAGGTATGAGGCTCCTGACCCTTTCTGAATGGGTTCCTGGTGGAATTTTATATTCCGACACAGGTATCATTACTGCATGGCTTTCTTATTTGATGTAGTTGTTTGATGGTTTTGTATATGAAGGGTTCCTATGTACATGTAACCAAGACTGGTCATTTGATATTGCTACTATTTGACTCGTCTGTGAAGTTCTATCCTGCATTCCTTCATTGGTTCTCTCACAGATCTATGTCTAATGATATCTAGGTTCTCTCACTGATCTTTATCTAGTGATGATGACAACTGGGTTCAAAGAGAAGGAAGACCAGTAATAGTTATTCTTTAGTGAAAGTATTAATGAGGAGGAGGACTATATTGGAGATCATATGGGAATCTTGTGGGATTTTGTAGGGTTCTATAAGACCTTCCTTTGGCTACGTATGATAGTGCTGGGAGAGATGGTGAAGGGTTTGGGCCATGATGCTTTCAACACGCTGGTGACAAATAGCTCTAGGTCTTGAATTGAGGCTTGGTGTGATGTCTTCTTCCCCTGTAAAAAGAAAAGGAGTACTTGTGGAACCTTAGAGACTAACCAATTTATTTGAGCATGAGCTTTTGTGAGCTCACAAAAGCTCATGCTCAAATAAATTGGTTAATCTCTAAGGTGCCACAAGTACTCCTTTTCTTTTTGCAAATACAGACTAACACGGCTGTTACTCTGAAAACATTCTTCCCCTATGTTTGGCCAAATTGGGGCTATCACTGAGGATAAGCTCGAAGTTTGGTCCAGGTAAACTGAAGGCAGTGTTGTTCGACTGGAGGAAAGGATTTGGAAAGCTTGGTGAGAATTGTGCTTGTCCCCATTGTGGAACCCATGCATCTGAAGAAGTGGGTTTCTTACCCATGAAAGCTTATGCCCAAATAAATCTGTTTTTAAGGTGCCACCAGACTCCTCGTTTTTGTTGTTGTTGAAGAGTGTCAGTTAGTTGTAGCACATATAGTTAGTTCTGGACCATCAATTGCTTCTACAGTCTGGGTGGCTGTGGTGGCCAGAAGAGCTGCTTTTTTTTTTTTTTCTTCCTTACATGTGTGGTTGGTGCAATGATTACAACTCTTTCTCCGATACGCACCTTGGCTACTGTTATCTGGGCCTCTGTGGTCCCTAGAGTAGCTGAATATGACATACTCTACATAGGGCTACCCATAAATACCGTTGAGAAGCTTCAGCTAGTGCAGAAGGCAGTGACACATTCTTTCAGCAGGATTCGTGATAGAGAGCACAGGAAACCAGTTCTGCAGTGCTAGTGCTGGCCTCCTCATACAGTTTAAACAGTTGATTTCTAGAACGACTATCTTACCACACGCTGTTGTGGCAGGTTGGTCACCAAAGGTTCTCACGTTAACAATCCTGAGATTTAAATATCTGAGGGCATGCGATGGAGCTTTTCAGTGGAGCATGTGTTACCCCTGCTGTGGTTCTGAAAACCCTGGGTAACTTAACTATTTCACTCCAGGCGGTATCAGGAATAAATCGGTGGGAACACAAGCAATTCCATCATGATAAAAGATTTATGGAAGTAAGCATGCTCTATCTAAAACTGCAGTGTATTAAATTTGAGCACACACAGATACAAGCGATAGGTTTAGAACATCCCAGATATTTACCTAACATCTGGAACGGTGTTGAGTAATTAACAGCAGGTTCCCAGTGGGCAGTTGCTCACCCACCAGGGAGAAAAGGTGTCAGGAAAAAGTCTTTCAAGATGGCTTCAGAGGACTGCTCCAAAGTATATTCTAGTAGCTAGTCTTTTATAACTAACTTCTACAAAACATATAGGTCATAATGACCCCTACTAAATCATCATTTTCCCTAACTTTCAATAAACTTCTAATATCAGAGGAGCCCAGACTCAAGGTTTTCCAACTACCAAGATTTTCAGTCTCACTTGTTTACTTTTCTTTCCCCTCCTCCCGTTCTGCTTAGCAGAAACTGTAGGTAGTTTTGACCTTGCTTTTGAAAGCCTGTTTTTCAAATTAACCCTTAACTATGTGGTGTTCTATTTTATTAATTCATGGTGGCTGAATGCACATAATATGGTTGCAACTGGCTTGATCACATTCTGGGATACACATATCCACCAAATCCAGGGTTACAGATGAGCAATTCTGGAATTCACTTACCCTGCTAATCCAGTCAAGCCTAAATTTAACCTTCAAGCCAAAGCCCTTCTGGAGATTTTTCTGAGGAAAAGCACTGTATAGGAGCAAGTATGTATGTATTTATTTATTTAGACTTTTGCCTGGTGTAGGTTGATGGCCAAGAGTTTTATGTTGACTCTTTTTTGAGGATATGTTCTGAGATTTTGTTCGTTTGTGATAGCTGTACATTTAGGTGTTGTCTTTTCATGATTATACTCTTTCTACTCTGCTAGTATCTCGAGGATGTTAAATAGCAGCTACTAAATTTAGATATATTAGATCAACTCTCTGGAGAACTTGCATTCAAGAGTTTCTAAAGAGCTGTGTGAACAGCTCACACAACCATTAATGTTGATTTTCAGTAATTCTTGGAATACTGGGGAAGTGCCAGAAGACCTGAAAGCAAGCTAATGTTGTGCCAAAAATTAAAAAGGGTAAACAGGGTGATGTAGGTAATTATAGGCCTGTCAGTCTGACATTGATCCTCGGCAAGATAATGGAGCAGCTGATATGGGATTTAATTAAGAGAGAATTAAAAGAGAGTAATATAATTAATGCCAATCAACATGGGTTTATGGAAAATAGATCCTGTCAAACTAATTTGGTATCTCTTTTGATGAGATTACAAGTTTAGTTTATAAAGGTTATAGTGTTTATGTTGTTAGACCACTGTAAAGCATTTGACTGGGTACCAAATGACGTTTTGATTTAAAAAAAAGTAGAAAGATATAAAGGTAACTTAACACACATTAAATGGATTAAAAACTGACTAATAGATCTCAAAACACAATTTTAAATCAGGAATCATTATTGAATGATGATGTGGTGCAGTGGTTCTCAAACTTTAACAGCCTGAGGACCCCCATTGTGATTTAAAATTTTTCGCAGACCCCCAAGTGCCCCACTCAGCCCCAGGCCCCGCGCCCAATCCACCTCTTCCCGCCTCTTTCTGCCCCCATCCCCACTCCTCCCCCTCCCTCACAGTGCCTCCTGCATGCTGCTGACCAGCTATTTTGTGATGTGCAGGAGGCCCGAGGAGGGAAGGGGAGGAGTTGATCAGCAGGGTCGGCAGACCCCCTGGAGTACCCTGGGTCCCAGTTTGAGAAACGCTGATGTAGTGTGTTTCTAGTGGGGTCCCATAGGGATTGGTTCTTAGTCCTAAGCTATTTAATATTTTTATCAACGACTTGGAAGAAAACATAAAATAATCACTGATTAATTTTGCAGCAGACACACACACACACAAAAAAAATTAGAGGAGTGCTAAATAATGAAAAGGACAGGTCGCTGATTCAGAATGATTTGGATTGCTTGGTAAAATGGGTCCAAGCAAATGACATTTATTTTAATGTGGCTAATGCCAATGCAGACCTCCAGGAACAATGAATGTATGCGATACTTATAGGCTGGGGACTCTATCCTGGGAAGCAGTGATTCTGGAAAAAAAAACTTTGGGGTTGTGGAGGATAATCAGCTGAACATGAGCTCCTCTATGGCCAAAAGGGCAAAGGCACTCTTCGGGTGCATAAACAGGGGAATCTCAAGTAGAAGTAGAATGGTTATTTTACCTCTGGAGTTGACACCACTGTTGGAATACTGCTGTTCAGTTCTCACATCCAGAATTCAAGAAGGATATTGCTACATTGGAAAGGGTTCAGAGAAGAGCCACAGAAATGATTAAAGGATTAGAAAACCTACCATACAGTAAAAAGAAAAGGAGGACTTGTGGCACCTTAGAGACTAACAAATTTATTTGAGCATAAGCTTTCGTGAGCTACAGCTCACTTCATCGGATGCATTCAGTGGAAAATACAGTGGGGAGATTTATATACATAGAGAACATGAAACAATTGGTGTTACCATATACACTGTAACAAGAGAGTGATCACTTAAGGTGAGCTATTACCAGCAGGAGAGCAGGGAAGGGGGGGGGGGGAACCTTTTGTAGTGATAATCAAAGTGGGCCATTTCCAGCAGTTGACAAGAACGTCTGAGGAATGGCGGGGGGGGTGGAAAAACAAGGGGAAATAGTTTTACTTTGTGTAATGACCCATCTACTCCCAGTCTCTATTCAAGCCTAAGTTAATTGTATCCAGTTTGCAAATCAATTCCAATTCAGCAGTCTCTCGTTGGAGTCTGTTTTTGAAGTTTTTTTGTTGAAGAATTGCCACTTTTAGGTCTGTAATCGAGTGACCAAAGAGATTGAAGTGTTCTCCAACTGGTTTTTGAATGCTATAATTCTTGACGTCTGATTTGTGTTTATGCTCAAATAAATTTGTTAGTTTCTAAGGTGCCACAAGTCCTCCTTTTCTTTTTGCGAATACAGACTAACACGGCTGCTACTCTGAAACCTACCATACAGTAGTAGATGCAAAGAGCTCAATCTATTTAACTTAACAAAGAGAATGTTAAGGGGTGACTTGATTATAGTCTCAAACAGAGGTTCTCAAACTGTGGTCCATGGACCATTAGTGTTCTGTGAGCTCCATTCAGGTGGTCCGTGGATAGTTCCCTCTAAGGTATGTTCCTGGGCAGCCGCACATGAGAGAATGAGGGTCCATCCACTCCTGGGGGCAGGGAGGGGGCGGAGTTGGGGTGGGGACTTCAGGGAAGGGGTTGGAATGGCGGCAGGGAAGGGGTGGGAAGAGGCAGGGCAGGGGTGGGGCCTCATTGAAGGGGTGGAGTGGGGCGGGGCCAGGGGCAGGGGAGCAAGGAGGGGGGTGTCAGTGATGCAGCCCTCGGGCCAATGCACTAGTCTTCATGTGGCCCTCGTGGTCATTTGAGTTTGAGACCCCTGGACTACATGATCACAGTGGTCCCTTCTGGCCTTGGAATTTAGAATCTATTAATTCCTGTTGGTGTATTTATAAAGAAATATAACATACCTAAGTTGAGAGATGGACTACAATGTACTTCCTGCTTTAAGTTTTAGAAGATGTATTTAACCTCTTCCCTGGAAAGAGTGAGAGAGCTATGATAGAAGAGATTGAAGACTTATTCACCAGCCAGAGATTTTGCTATATCATAACCTCTGGATTTAGGTTAGTAGATTTTCATGATCTCCTTTATGGACCTAATAGGATAGGCAAAATGATAACCTGAAATTGCTCACTCTTTTGGGCTGACAGTAATGGAAATTTCAAAACAACTTTTACAAGTTGTATCTGACAACACACATTTGCGAAAGTGCTAGAACAAACTGCATGATAATACCAAGAGACTCCACCCATAGTCACAACAGATAAAAACAGATATGACTTTATATCCGTTTTTACAGGAAAAAAATGTTTTCAGCCTACTAGTGTAAAACCAAAAGGAGATGGAAAATATGTAAGTGAAAAGAGGTGCAGCGCAAATGAGGATATATTGCAAAGTGATCTTCATTCTGTAGATTCAGTTCTTTGCAGGTGTGAATGAGTGCAGCTGCATTGGCACTAGCATAGACTTTTGTCCCATGTTAGTTCAAAATCACTTTGACATTAGCCAGTGTGAAATATTTACTGCTAAGTAGTTGCAAATTTTGTACATGTTCACTCTCCTTGACATAGTGAATACAGGCCACTGTTACCATGGGTTGTAGAAAATATGAAATCTTTAAGAGAACACTTTAATAATTCTCTAGACTCTCTTTTGCAGGACATTTTAAATCATTGTAGTGCTGAATCTTCCCTTCTTGAACCCAAATTATTCTATATAAAAAAGAAATAGTTTGGCCTGGGAATAATATATCCAGTATATATTGTGGTTGAATTAAATATGTTTCAACCATATTGTTACACTGCAGAGGACATAACCCAGAAGGTTTGGGGTTTACCAATGTATAAAATGTGAACTCAGTAATTCATTTTAGCTGTAGAGAGACCAGTTTTGCAGAAATATATCCAGAACATTAACTCTTTTTTACAAGTACGTGACAATTTTAACTGATAGCGATACTTAGTTAAATTCCAGCCCAGTGTAGCATAGATATGCTGTGGGAGAGAAGGGTGGAGGAGAGAAAATCTTGAAAGGGACAGAAATATTGTCGGGGGGTGAAGCAGTGGATTGTGCTGACAGAGCTAAATAATATATACAAAGCAAGGAATGCATGTTAGTATGAGCTCCGAACTAAATTGAAACAGCCGGTGAGAATCAGTTTTAACACCTAGCGTGATGTATGATCTGTTATTCATAGATTGGTTTTGTCTTTGTTCACACTAGAAAGCACTGCTGGTTTAATCATACTCATATAGTTAAAGTAAAAAGAAAAGGAGTACTTGTGGCACCTTAGAGACTAACCAATTTATTTGAGCATAAGCTTTCGTGAGCTACAGCTCACTTCATCGGATGCATATTGTGGAAAGTGTAGAAGATCTTTTTATACACACACAGCATGAAAAAATACCTCCCCCCACCCCACTCTCCTGCTGGTAATAGCTTATCTAAAGTGATCACTCTCCTTACAATGTGTATGATAATCAAATTGGGCCATTTCCAGCACAAATCCAGGTTCCCCCCCCCCCCCCCACACACACACAAACTCACTCTCCTGTTGGTAATAGCTTATCTAAAGTGACCACTCTCCTTACAATGTGTATGATACAAACCCACCTCATGTGGATGCTGTTACGCCAGTACATCTTATTCTGGTTCATAGGTCTGATCATAATCCTGCAATTTTGTTATACATCTTTTTAAGTTCATGTACTAGATACGTGGATCATTTTATTTTCTTTGTGTTTCTTTTCATGTTTCTTCCTGTCCATAATATTCCAAAAATAGTCTGTGAAATTGTTCCATATTAGCATGTGGTTCTGCTCTGTAAAACTCATTGTGGGGTTTATTGTGTTTCACTAACTACATATCAAATTTGTTTAATGTACAAGTAAAATTATTATTTTTCCTAGCTTTCAGCTGTGTGAACGCAGCCTGGGACCTGAAATTCAAGCTGGGTTCTCACCATTAGTACCAGATATTCTGCAAGCCAAATTCTGTTCTCTGTTAAACCAGTGCATCCCAATTATCCCCAAACTCTGCCCTCATTGGCACAGGAAGTTGTACAGGGAGTCATGAAGATTAAAAAAACCAGCTTGACGTTATGACAGGTTTCAGAGTAGCAGCCGTGTTAGTCTGTATCCGCAAAAAGAAAAGGAGTACTTGTGGCACCTTAGAGACTAACAAATTGCTCAAATAAATTTGCTAGTCTCTAAGGTGCCACAAGTACTCCTTTTCTTTTAGCTTGACATTAGAAGCCCAGGTTGAGTTTAATGGACTGATGGATTTAACTAATAAGCCATACCACTTTTTACTTATAAATATAGCAAACTTGGTATGGACCCAATAAATCTGAAGCCCCATTAAGCCAGTTGAACAATCACTTTTACGAATAAAATATCACTTTGACTCTGATCCATCTGTCTGGAGAAAGGGAAATGAATGGTTTGTTGGTTCAGCGTTCACTCCCTGCTTCAGAGGAAGAGGTGTATTTTGTAATCTAGAGCACTAGCTAAGCAAAGAGGCATACTCTATGCGGAGTTGGCCTGGGAGAAAGAGAGCCAGGACCTGTAACCTCTTGATATCTTCTTTAATAAGTTGTCTTCTGTCAAGAGTAGGATCATGTGAAAATTAAGAACATTGGCCTGAGTCTGTGAAAATTGCTCATTCAGTGACTTATCATATTGAATACAAAGTAATGAAATCTGCACTAAGTAATATTTAGTATCAAAGTGTATACACTAGTCACCATTAAAAAGTTAACATTTGACTATAGCTGTAACTATTGAGGTATCTCTGTGGGTAAGTGCTGATCTTTTATGGTAATCATTATGGAAAAGTGGCAGAATCTGGTCCTTTATGACTTAATTATTTATACAGGTTAGATTCTGAACAGGTAAGAGAAAGTGGTAGACTTGTGTGATAAAGGAACATGCAGAAAATCTTGCACTAGATATGATCCCTCCATGTAAACTTGAATAACTGATCCTCATATCCCTTGCACTTTTGCCACTAAGGAAGGCTCCCAAATAGAAGTATTTTGCTACATTATATGAATTACATTAGAAACAAATGTAATACGTAGGGCTAAATACCATTTCTTTTCCTGTTCTGTCTTTCCAGTCTGGTACTGTGAAACTGACAAAACCAGTAGCTCTGTGGACTCAGCAGGATGTCTGCAAGTGGTTGAAGAAACATTGCCCTAATCAGTATCAAATCTACAGTGAGTCATTCAAACAGCATGACATAACGGGTAAAGTATGCAGTATCAGAAATATTTCACTTTTTTTGTTAAATTGCTTTTAATGCTGCCCTTAAATAGGTACAAATATACAGTAAGGGCCTTTGGTAGTTAATTGTAAATTTGCAGCAGAATACACCAATTTGCTTCAACCTTAGTGAGCTGACTGTTCTCCATAACTCAGAAAAATAGATTTGGAAGGGATAATTCAATGGGGAAAAGGGAAGATGGGGATGAGTGTATGTATACTCTAAGAACTGGATCTTGCTAGATTGTCAATCCACACGCTTGTCAACTGGAGCTGATCGAAATCTGGAATTCTAATTCTGCAGGACATTTTGAAAAAAGTTTGCAAATCAGAATGAAGACTATAAATTTCAAAATATTCCATGAGCAAAATTGTGAAACTTCTTTTCAACCTTATTGAAAAGTGTTATTTCAATATGGCTCAAAGGTTTCTTATATACTCAACTTATTATATATATTATAATGCAGCAAAGTCAAAACATTTGGACTATTATATTATGTTACGTCATGCTGTGATATAATAGTTGAAATGTTTGAGTTTTATGTTCTAAATCACAACTTTAGAAAAATTTTATAAACTGGCTTTGGAATTGGTATATGGAGGTCATCTTCCATCTTCGCCACCACTTGTGGTGAGGTTGGGTGACAGGGCAATTCTGCCTTAATTTCCCTCCCTCTTTGATGGGTTGCCCACCTTCTAGCCTGCTTCTCAATTCCTTGGTATGGCCGGAGCCCATTGGCCAAGTCACTGATTGATTGTCTTTTGCCCCTCTTGCATGTTTGGACTCTGGACTCTGTGGCCCTAGATGAGGGGTACACACTCCCTGGGCCCTTTGGGTATGCTCAATTGTTCAAGGCCCCTTTGCTGGGTTTGGTAGGGGAATCCAGGCCTGCCCACCTGGGTTTTAGGCCAACGACCCTGTACAAAATGGCTGGCTTCAAGCTTTCCCAACCTCTTATAGTTTTCCTGGCCTACTTTCTATCATGCCTCTGAGTTACACCCTGTGGTCACCCAGTTTCCTGGGCAGCTTTCCTGTTGCCAAAGGCACCTGCTCTCTGTGGTTCCTCATCCTCATTGACACCCACCCCATTCTTCTGCTCTGCCATTGTTTTATCTCTGCAACTATTGTGAGTCTCCCAATCAGCCCCAGCTGAGCAGGCAGTCAGTTTCCCCAGGAACCCTTTAGGCTGATACAGCATGGGATCTGTACACCCTGTGACAGGTATTTTAATTGGTAATTGTTGGCTTGGTAATTGGTTTTCTAATTAGTTTGGTAACTGGTACTTGGTTTCCTCAGTTGTAATTGTTGTTCAAGTGGATAATTGATATTTGGTGTAGTCATTGGTTTGGTAACTGGTAATTTCCTATTATAATTAGTGAAATATCAAATATTAAACTGAAAAAATCTGAGCAGCCAGGAATTTAGCTGGGGAGCCAGGCTGCCTGCTTCCTGTGGAACATTTCAATTTGGTTGAATCAGCATTTTCCCACTGAAAACTGTTCCATCAGAAAATTTTCAGCCAGCTCTGTTGTCCACATTTTAGAAGTTTTCAGGGACAATTCTCCAAATAAATAGTTTTCTGAGATGAGCAAGTTCCTAGGCACCAAAACCACCGCAATTTTAAACTGAAACTGGCTGCTTTTATGCTTCCCCCCCCCCCCCAAGATTATTTATTTTTATGATACTTGATCAATTAAAAGTAATAAATGATCATTAAAATGAATGTTAATAAAAATTATTCAATTTGAATGGGGTTAGGGCATGTGGCTTGAATGGGTCCCTGGGACCAAGGACTGGGCTTTGCAGCAAGGGTGGGGACTAAGGGTGGGCAGCCAGGGAGATAGCAGGAGCTTTACTACTCAGCCCTGCTGGCGACCTCTTTGTTTCCTGCTTTGTCCATCCAACCAATTTTAAAGATCAGCAGCTGAGTCAGAGTCCCACAGATTCTCTGAAGTCCATCTGAGAGTGACTGCTCTCTAATGAACCAGAGCAGTTTGACAGAAAGCAGCTGCCTCCTTAGCAGAACTGCAAGTTTTGACAATTTAGGCTTCAATTTTTACCTCTTCTGATCTCCTTGTTACTTAAATGTATTAGGACAGGATGGTTGCAGTCAAGTTGTTAGAGATTGGGAGCTTGCAACTCCACTAGAGGCAGATGCCTCCTGTAACTTCAGTAAACGGAAGTAGCTGGTGTCTCTGAGCAGTTCCCTTCGTTGTATTCAATAGACAACTATTTGACTATGAAGAATAAAGGAAATAACGATGTGTTTAATTGTAACATTTCAAAATTTGCTTGTATGAGAGAAGTTATAAAAATGTGTATGTGAAATATGGACTTTGTGGGGACTGTGGTTGATTAGCTAGGGAAACACCTACCTCCCTAGGACAGATAAGATAATAAGGTAAGACAGAAAATATCATATTGCCTCTATTTAAATCCATGGTATGCCCACATCTTGAGTACTGCATGCAGATGTGGTCGCCCCATCTCAAAAAAGTTGTATTGGAATTGGAAAAGGTTGCACTTTCCTGAACAAAAATGATTAGGGGTATGGAACAGCTTCCATATGAGGAGAGATTAGAAAGACTGGGATTTTTCAGCCTGGAAAAGAGACGACTAAGGGGGGGATATGATAGAGGTCTATAAAATCACGACTGGTGTAGAGAAAGTAAATAAGAAAGTGGTATTTACTCCTTCTCATAACACAAGAACTAGGGGTCACCAAATTAATAGGCAACAAGTTTAAAACAAACAAAATTAAGTATTTCTTCACACAAGGCACAGTCAACCTATGGAACTCTTTGCCAGAGGATGTTTTGAAAGCCAAGACTATAACAGAGTTCAAAAAAGAACTAGATAAATTCATAGAAGATAGATCCATCAATGGCTATTAGCCAGGATGGGGAGGGATGGTGTTCGTAGCCTCTGCTTGCCAGAAGCTGGGAATGAGCGATAGAAAATGGATCACTTGATGATTACCTGCTCTGTTCATTCCCTCTGGGGCACCTGGCGTTGGCCACTGTCGGAAGGGAGGATACTGCTCTGACCCAGTATGGCCATTCTTATGTTATGTTCTCCCTGCCCCCAGTATGCTGCCCCCTAGCCCCCGAAAAAGAGGGGTGAGTAATGACTGTCGAAGCAAAATTTCACTGAGGGGGCATTTGAAAGTTTTTTCTCTGCAAAAGTCGGTAATTATTTTCTAAAACGTTACATGGAAAATTCAGTTGTTCTCTGGAGTGTTATAATGCCAGATTGGGGACCTCCAAGTGCAAATCCCAACTGAACCTTCGCTATGGAGTTGCTACCAGTCCCCCATAATATGGGCATATCCATCAATGTATATTTGTAAATATATATGGTTGTGTATAGCTATAGTTTAAAAAAATAAAATACTGTTATAAAGATGTGGTGAGTCACACTTTGACCACTTTACTTTTATGTTCTATTTTCTCTACCTATTGCTGCCTTTTTTCGGGTGCAGGCAGTCCCTGGGGATGTTGAAATGCAAACAAAAAACTGTCTTTAATGTCCTTACACATTTACATGGGAACACATTAATTGCAGATTTTATAAAACCTTGGGCCTGACTCTCCATTGTCCAGCACCTGTGTTGTCATTTACACCAGGGTACAGGGAATGTAAAATGCTGCTGTTCTGATTGGGTAGCCTTTTACGCCCTCTTCACATTGATGCAAATCACAACACAAGGTGCAGGGGCAATGGAGGAGCAGGCCATTGTTTTTATAAAATGGCCTGACAGCATACATTTAAATACTGTGGGGAGGGGCTTTTCTTCTTGTTACCCTTCTGTTACAGAGCCTGAACTTACAAGACTGAAGACAGTAGGAATTTTGGCTTGCATTGACTTTAAAGGGAGCAGGACTGGGTCCAGGGTGAATAAAGAACAACTATCCTTGGGAAAACCTATCAGCATGGTGGCAGCATAATAAGGAATATGCCTAAATAACTGCTTGTTAATGTGTTTTATATTTTTAAGAAACCTTCCATCTCCTGTTTTTTATACAGAGCCCCTGAAGTGTGCTAATGTCTTTCTTCAGAGCAAGAATCTTTAATGCTGTGATCATTAAACATACCTCATTCTGTCAAAGTAATACACAAGAGGCACGTAAGCCCAAGTGAAATAATTTGATTAGGAGGCACTTGAAAGGACACAAGCCTTTTATTTATTTATTTTTTTTATTTAAGGTTTTAAAGAAGAAATGAACAGGAGTCAATAATATTTTTAGAGACTAGAACATATTCATATGTGCAAAAATATAGCTGCTGCAAATCACCTCTTAAACTCTGTCTAATTCTATAATATTAAATAGAGGCTGGTGCTGCCTAGATGCTGCCTTCCGCTATCGTAAAATACACATACAAATCTGGTTCTTGAATATGAGCAGATTTAACTTGTCCACTTGACTGCCAAATGTGAGGGGTTTTATCATATCCATATGATCCCAAGATTAAGTAACACAATTGTGGAAGGATGGTCTTCTGGTTAAGGTACTACACTGGAATTCAGAGAATGCCCAGCTCTGCTTTAGACTTCACTTATGAGCTTGGGCAAGACACTTAAGATATGTCTACACTGAAGTTAGACACCTGCAGCTGACCTGTACCAGCTGACTTGGGCTTGTGGGGCTTGGGCTAAGAAGCTGTTTAATTGTGGTGTAGATGTTCGGTAGAGCCTTGTGTGGATACAAATTTATATCCATGGATGCGGATATCCACGGATATAAATTGGTATCCCTGGAACTGCAGGGCTCTCCTGGGAACCGCAGTGATGAAAGGAGCAGAACGTGGGGCCGCCGCTCCAAGGAGCCAGCACCCCACACCGGCAGCTCCTCCTGCATGGCTGTGCCACCTCTAACTCTGCTCACTGGGGTGGGTACCAGGCCCATCAGCAGCTGTCCCTCCTCCCTAAACGAGGCCATTTGGGACCCAGTAGCTCGCTTCTGCCAGACTACTTCAGGACCCATCAAGACCTTCTGAAGCGGATAGCAGCTAACCTGAGGCTGGAGATTGAGGCACTTAAGGAAACCTCCCACAGCCTAATTGACATTCTGGCTGCACAGCTCCCTCCAAAGTGGCCTTATCCATTAATGAGGCTGTAATGGGTCTGGTCAAGGCCCTCTGGCAAACTCCTTCTTCTCTGCCCCACACCTGAAAGAGGGCAGAAAAAAATATGTGCCAGCAAGTGGGTTCAAGTACCTGTACTCGCACCCTTCCCTCCAGTGTCCCTTATTGTGTCGGCAGCCAACAAGAGGAACAGGCAGGGCCATGTAAGCGCTACCTCCAAACAAAAAGACGCAAAAAACCCTGGATTCAACGGGTAACCTTTAATTGCATATCTCCAACCAGCAAACTTTGGTGGTGGGATACGTTTACAATCTGTGGAACTCGTTGGACAAGTTCAAAGACACTCTGCCTCAAGATTTCAGTCAAGAATTTGCTGCCCTCTTGGAGGAGGGTAAGGATATGGCCAGGACACCTCTCCAGGCAGCTCTGGATGCAGCCAATGCAGCAGCGAGGACCATGGCCTCTGCTGTCACCGAGGTGTTTTTCTTGCTCCAGTCCTCAGGAGTTCCTCACAAGGTCCAACAATCCATCCAGGAACTTCCCTTTGAAAGCTTCTCACTGTTTTCAGAGTAGACAGAAACAAAGTTTCATGGCCTGAAGAATTCTAGAGTTCACCCTCGGGACATTGGGCCTCTCAGCTTCATCTGCTTCTAGGAAGCACTTCAAGCCCCTATAACTACCTAATTTCTCGATGCTGCCTCCGATACAGGAGCTCTACAAAAGGAAAGGAAGAGGTTACAAATGGTGCCGGCCACTCCCATCCACCTCAACCTTCCAGCTTTGGCCTCATAGGTAGTCCGGTGGGCCCAAGCAGACCTTTGTAGATGTACCTGAGGATGCTGTACCAGTTCCTGCTTCAGATCCTGCCTCTTTTATTTTTGGACCGTCCCACATAACATCGGACCGCTGGGTGCTAAGTACAGTGAAAATGGGCTATACCTTTCAGTCTTTATTCACCCCTCCCTCTCACCTGTCATCCCTGTGTCTCTTCAGGGACTCTTCTCATGAGCAACTCCTTGCCCATGGGGACTATGGAAGAGGTTCCTGAAGACTTGAGAGGAGAAGGGGATCTACTCCCAATATTTCTTAATCTTGAAAGCCAGTAGGGGCCTCCGGCCCATTCTTGACCTGTGTCAACTCAACAGATATCTCCAGAAACTGAGGTTCCACATGGTCTCCCTGGCCTTCCTCACTCCCTCCCTGGCTCCAGGGGACTGGTATGCTGCCCTTGACTTAAAGGACGCATACTTTCACAATTCTGTCTTCCGTGGGCACAGAAGATTTCTCAGATTTATTGTGACTCAGTGCCACCACCAGTTCACCGCTTGTCCCTTCAGCCTGTCTGCAGCCCCTCAGGTTTTCACAAAGTGTATGGTGGCAAATGGTGGTAGTAATGGCCTTCCTCAGATGGCGAGGAGTCCAGGTCTACCCGTACCTCAATGACTGGCTGGCTGATCAAAAGTCAGTAAGAAACTCATGTGCAGAACAGCATCAGCATGGTCCAAGCCACCTCCTGGGCGCTGGACTTGTTGATAAACGAGAAAAGTCGATTCTTGTTCCAGTTCAGAGAATAGAATGTATTAGGGCAATGCTCGACTTGACCCAGGCCAGAGCCTTCTTTCCAGAATTCAGACCATGTCAGACCTGATACCCAAGATCAAGGTACACCCAATTACAACTGCCCGAGTTTGCCTCAAATTTCTGAGGCACATGGCCGTATGTACTTACGTGGTTCAGCATGCAAGGCTGTGTCTCAGGCCTCTCCAGCTGTGGTTAGCACTGGTTTACTCCCCAAACAGACACCACTCGGACTTGGTGCTCACTGTTTCTTCCTTGGTCCTCGCATCCCTGGACTGGTGGAAGGACTCAAGGTCAGTAATGATGGGGTTACCCATTGTCGCCCCAAGGCCATCAGTGTCCCTAGTCTTGGATGCATCAGATCTTGCTTGGGGAGCTCACCTTGACTGCCTCAGGACTCTGGGCCTATGGTCCCAAGAAAAACTATCCCTGCACATAAATGTTAGGGAATTCATGGCTGTTGGCTGAGTGTTCCTCCCAAGTGTTCCTCCCTCAGATCTCAGGCAAGGTGGTGCAACTTCTCATAGACAATACCGTGGCCATGTTCCATATCAACAAACAAGGAGGTGCTCGATGATCCTCTGCCCTATTTCAGGAAGCCATCCATCTATGGGACTTTAGCATGAAGCACTCCATCCACCTGGAGGCATCACATCTTCCAGGAGCCTGGAATGCACTGACGGATCACCTCAGTAGATCCTTTTCCTCTCACCACGAGTTGTCCCTTCACCCGGAAATCATCAGGTTCATCTTCCAAAGGTGGGGGGGTCTCCTCGGGTAGACCTGTTCACCACCGAGCAGCTCAGGAAGTGCTGTCAGTTTTGCTTGCTGCACAGGCACAGTTCGGGCTCCCTCTCTATCTCCTTCCTGCTCCCATAGTCAGGGCCCCTGCTTTGTTTTTCCTTCGGTCCCTCTGGTTCACAAGGTCATCCTGAAAATCAAGTAGGACAAGGCAAGAGTTATTCTTATAGCTCTGGCATTGCCACACCTACACTGGTTTAGCACACTACTGAATCTCAATAACATCCCCTCTTCTGCTCCGTCCGGACCTGATCTCACAAGGTCATGGCCAGTTGCTCCACCCAAACCTCGCCTCCCTTCACCTGACGGCATGAACGTTACATGGCTGAACCCAGAGGAGCAGGCATCTTCAGAGCAAGTTCAACAGGTCTTGTTAGGTAGTAGGAAACCATCCACTAGGGCTGCCTACCTGGCCAAATGGAAACGCTTCTCGATATGGGCATCTCAATGAGGTCTCTCTCTGGTTCATTCTTCCCTGCAGGCTATCTTGGACTACTTGCTTCATCTAAAGTAGCAAGGTCTGGCCCTTGTATCTATCTTGTAGCAGCAATCTCGGGCTTCCACCTGCCAGTGAACAGCAGCTCAGTGTTCTCCCATGAGATGATGGTCTGATTACTCAAGTGTCTAGAGAGACTCTACCCTCAGGTCCATGAGCCAGTCCCTCCACAGAACTTAAACCTAGTCCTGTCAAAGCTCATGGGCCCTCTGCTCTAACCGCTAATGTCATGCCCTCTACTTCTCTCTTGGAAGGTCATCTGTCTGGTGGCGATCACCTCAGCCAGAGGTGTCTTTGAAATCAGGGTCTTTACATCAGAACTACTATACATACTATTCTTCAAGGTCAAGGTCCAACTGCACCCCCACCTGGCCTTCCTGCCAAAGGTGGCTTCGCAATTCCCTAACAAACAGGCTATTTTCCTCCCCAATCTTCCCGAAGCCTCAGAAGAACTTGAGGAGTGGCAGTTTCACTCATTGGATGTTAGGCATGCCCTCGCTTTCTATATTGAGAAGACTAAACCATTTCACAAATCCATGCAACTCTCTTTTTGTAGCAATAGCAGAAAAGATGAAAGGGCATCCAGCATCAACCCAGAGGATCTCATCCTGGATAACCATGTGTATTTGAGCTTGCTACGGGCAGGCAAATGTCCAGCTATTGCCCATCCTAACTGCTCACTCCATGAGAGCTCAGGCCTCTTCAGCAGCATTCCTCATGCAAGTGCCAATCCAAGACATCTGCAGGGCTGCAACTTGGTCATCAGTGCATACCTTCGCATCCCACTATACCATCACCCAACAGGCTCAAGACAATGCCAGGTTCTGAAGAGTAGTGTTGCAGTCAGCATAGAATCATATAATTGTAGGACTGGAAGGGACCTCTAGAGGTCATCTAGTTCAGTCCCCTGTGCTTGTGGCAGGACTAAGTATTATCTAGACCATGCCTGACAGGTGTTTGTCTAACCTGCTCTTAAAAATCTCGGATGGAGATTCCACAACCTCCCTAAGCAACTTGTTCCAGTGCTTAACCACCCTGACACTTAAGTTTTTCCTAATGTCCAATTGAAATTGCTCTTGCTGCAATTTAAGCCCATTGCTTCTTGTCCTATCCTCAGAAGTTAAGACCATCAGTTTTTCTCCCTCTTCTTTGTAACAGCCTTTTTTATATGCTTGAAAACTGTTATGTCCCCTCCCAGTCTTCTCTTCTCCAGACTAAACAAACCCAATTTTTTCAATCTTCCCTCATAGGTCATGTTTTCTAGACCCTTTTGTTGCTCTTCTCTGGACTTTCTCCAATTTGTCCACATCTTTCCTGAAATGTGATGCCCAGAACTGGACAAAATGCTCCAGTTGAGGCCTAATCAGCACAGAGTAGAGCAGAAGAATTACTTCTCGTGTCTTGCTTACAACACTCCTGGTCATACATCCCAGAATGATGTTTGCTTTTTTTGCGAGTGTTACACTGTTGACTCATATTTAGCTTGTGATCCACTATGACCCTAGATCCCTTTCCGCAGCACTCCTTCCTAGGTAGTTGTTTCCCATTTTGTATGTGTGCAACTGAGTTTTCCTTCCTAAGTGGAGTATTTTGCATTTGTCCTTATTGAATTTTATTCTGTTTACTTCAGGCCATTTCTACAGTTTTGTCCAGATCATTTAAATCTGATAGAATTTTAATCCTATCCTCCAAAGCACTTGCAACCCCTCCCATCTTGGTATCGTCTGCACACTTTATAAGTATACTCTCTATGCCTTACCTAAATCAATGATTTAGATAAACGGAACAGAACTGGACCCAGAACTGATCTCCCGCGGGACCCCACTTAATATGCCCTTCCAGTTTGCCTGTGAACCACTAACTACTTTCTGAGAACAGTTTTCCAACCAATTACGCACCCTCCTTATAGTAGCTCCATCTAGGTTGTTTTCCCCTAGTCTGTTTGAGAAGGTTATGTTAGACCGTATCAAAAGCTTTACGAAAGTCAAGATATACCACATCCACCGCTTTTTCCCCATCCACAAGACTTGTTATCTTGTCAAAGAAAGCTATTCAGTTGGTTTGACACAATTTGTCCTTTACAAATCCATGCTGACTGTTACTTATCTTCTAGGTATTCACAAATTGATTGCTTAATTATTTGCTCCATTATCTTTCCCTGTCCATGAACTCCGAGCCCACCTCCAAAGGTATTGCTTGTGAGTTATCTAACATGGACTGGACATGAGCAAACACATGAAGAAAAAACTGTTACTGACCACCTGTAGCTGCTGTTCTTTGAGATGTGGTGTTCATGTCCATTCCATGACCCACCCTCCTGCCCCTCTGTCGGAGTTATCTGGCAAGAAAGAACTGAGAGGGTGTGTGGCTGGCAGTGCCCCTTATACCGGTACATGAGCCCACTAGGATACCACTGAGGGAAAAATCTCCAGAAATTTGCATGTGGTGCACACACACCTAACATGGAATGGACGTGAGCAACACATCTCAAACAACAACAGTTACAGAAGACTTGGAGCCTGCTAAGGTTACATGTAGACTCTTAGAAGCATGTTATTCTCTTATTTTACTTGTAACCATTTTCTGTTTCTATTATCTCTGCTCAGTATCACTTAAGTCTCTGTTCTTTTATTAATAAACTTATTCTTGTTTTATTTTAATTTCATCTCTGTGATGCTCTGCTACAGTGAGGGGTGCATTCTCAGTGAAGCCAATGATTTGATGTATATTCTGTCTCTCTGGAGTCAGCAGAGTTCGTATTTCTGTGGGCATCCAGTGACAGGGACTGGATGCTGCAGAGGCACGCTCTTCCAGGTGGTCTGCGAACTGGGGGCACCAAGAGTTACCTGCAAGGCAAGGAAGGGACTGGCAGGGTCTCAGAGGGTTGATTGGGCTGACTAACAGACTGCAGTGTCAGGGAGCAGAGATGCAGTTTAGCCGCAGCAAATTTCTCTCACTGAGGCAGAGGGTTAAGAAGGTGACTTACAGTTCTGGACATCTGAGAAAGTGTCACATAGATGAAAGATGTGTGTAAGAGCCAGGTATCATTAAGACCCACATAGGATCAAAGAGATTCCTGTTCATATTAGTGCTGTTGATTAATAGCAGTTAACTCATGCGATTACCTCAAAAAAAAATTAATCGTGATTAATCTCCATTTTAATCACATTGTTAAACAGTAGAATACCAATTTAAATGTGTTAAATATTTTTGGATGTTTTTCTACATTTTCAAATATATCAATTTCAATTACAACACAGAATACAAAGTGTACGGTTTTCAGAGTAGCAGCCATGTTAGTCTGTATTCGCAAAAAGAAAAGGAGTACTTGTGGCACCTTAGAGACTAACCAATTTATTTTGTGAGCTATTTTATTAGAAATATTTGCACTGTAAAAATGATAAAAGAGAGTCTTTTTCAGTTCACCTCATACAGGTACTGTAGTGCAATCTCTTTATCGTGAAAGCGAAACTTACAAATGTAGGTTTTTTTGTTACATAACTGCACTCAACATTAAAACAATGTAAAACTTCAGAGCCTACAAGTCCACTCAGTCCTACTTCTTGTTCAGCCAATCATGAAGACAAACAAGTTTGTTTATATTGCTGCCAGCTTCTTATTTACAATGTCACCTGAAAGTGAGAACAGACGTTTGCATGGCACTTTTATAGCCAGCATTGCAAGATATTTACAAGCCAGATGCTCTAAAGGTTCATATGCTTCTTCATGCTTCGACCATCGTTCCAGAGAACATGCTTCCATGCTGATGATGCTCGTTAAAAAATGTGTTAATTAAATTTGTGACTGAGCTTCTTGGGGGAGAATTGTATGTCCCGTGCTCTGTGTTTTACCTGCATTCTGCCATATATTTCATGTTATAGCAGTCTCGGATGATGACCCAGCATGTTGTTCATTTTAAGAACACTTCACTGCAGATTTCACCAAATGCAAAGAAGGTACCAGTGTGAGATTTCTAAAGACAGCTACAGCACTCAACCCAAGTTTTAGAACCTGAAGTGCCTTCCAAAACCTGATAGGGAAGAGGCGTGGAGCATGCTTTCAGAAGTCTTAAAAGAGCAACACTCCAATGACAAAACTACAGAACCCAAACCACCAAAAAAGAAAATCAACCTTTTGCTGGTGGCATCTGACTCAGATAATGAACATGAACATGCATCGGTCCGCACTGTCTTCAATCAGTCATTATCAAGCAGAACCCATCGTCAGCACAGACGCATGTGCCCTGGAATGGTAGTTGAAGCATGAAGGGACATATAAATCTTTAGCGCATCTGGCACGTAAATATCTTGCAATGCCAGCTACAACGGTGCTATGGCTGTTCAAACTTTCAGGTGACGTAAAGAAGAAGCAGGCAGCATTATCTCCTGCAAATGTAAACAAACTTGTTTGAGCAATTGGCTGAACAAGAAGTAGGGCTGGGTGGATTTACAGGCTCTAAACTTCTATATTGTTTTATTTTTGAATGCAGTTATTTTCTGTACATAATTCTACATTTGTAAGTTCAACTTTCATGATAAAGAGATTGCACTACAGTACTTGTATTAGGTGAATTGAAAAATCTCGGATTTTTTACAGTTCAAATACTTGTAATCAAAAATAAAGTAAGCACTGTACACTTTGTATTCTGTGTTGTAATTGAAATAAACACATTTGAAAGTATAGAAAACATCCAAAATATATTTAAATAAATGGTATTCTATTATTTAACAGTGCAATTAATTGTGATTAATTTTTTTAATTGCTTGACAGTCCTAGTTCACATATTTGTTTGGGTTGGAAGGGACTGATCTACCTGCGTATTCAAACCACGCTCTGTATCCTGCTGTCTGAGCTTTTCCATACTATTTGACCATTACTGGGTCATCTGTAAACTTCCCCCCTACTTCTATCACCTTCACTCTGGCAAGGATTGACTTCCATTATCCGTGTATCTTTTCTAATAGATGAGTGTTATATGCAGTCTGAGTAGCTTTAGTAACATCAATTCTACAAAATCCCTTGCTAGCTTGTTATGTAGCCAAACTGGTCTTATACATTTTCTCTCTCATTTAACCTCCTATGTTTTTGCTGCAAATCAAATCCCTTACTTCTTCTTTTGACCTTGAGACTGATGATTGGATTCTGTCTTTTTTAACAAGATTATTTATTAAGGACCCAAAATGTGCTAAGTTCTTTCTATGCGTTAAAAATAGAAATGGTTCCTGCCCTAGGGACCGTGAAGGTAGCAGGAGCTGGAAGTATCAGAGACTCTGTTCTTCTACATGCAGACATGACCTAAGAGAACGGGGGGGAGGGAGAGGGGGGTAGAGAGCATTATGGGGGAAAAGCTACAGTGGTCACAGATACAGGAGAATGAGTTGAATGTTCGAGTGTCCTGAGAGTGTTTTTAATATGCATCCAAAGTGAATGCAATTAGGTGTTTTGAATGGGGTAGAGGGAGGGATTGAGGGGAATAGTAGGGAAGAGATGAGTTAATATAAGGAAAAGCATAAGGAACATGTTGAGAAAAGCAGTGAGGAGGAAAGAAAGGATTGATAGGAGGGTAGAGAGAAACATGGAGGGTAGAGAGAAAGAGGCCAACAGCAGAGGGACTGTGAGGGAAGAAGTAGGGACAAACAATCAGCAAATCAAGTTCAATTTGTGGGGTCAATCATGTGAAAACAAGGCCAAGTTGTGCAGTGTAGGCCTAGACAACAAAGGGCTTTAGAGATCTCAAGGCCCCACCAGTGCAACTCCTATTGCTACCATCTGTCTTTCCCCTCCAAAGCTTGAGACTTCCTCTTCTAATTGACCTGGCTGGGAAGGGAGGGCCACAAGAGCTACTTGTGTCCTCAGAGAGAGGGTAAGTTCCATGAAACTACAGGTCAGGAGAGAGGGCCAGCTTGGGTTTCTATCATTTTTAGGCTATTACAAAACTGAAGGAAAGCAGCTATAAAATCTCCCCTATAGGGTTGCCAGTTCAAATCTGACCCAGATTGGTGATGACCGCATTGTTAATACCAAATGATTCTATGACATTTTTGTGGTCTGAGTCCAGTTTCAAGTGGGATGTGTCCATCAAAACCTCCACTACCCCTGTGTAGACCTAGATTCCAGGTCAGAGTTTACGTGCGTTAGCGGAGGAGTGTGTGAAATCTTATGCTGCCACAGTCCACGCTAAATGTTTTTTTAAGTTGTATTTTCTACAAAGAGAAACAACTGTTTCTATGCTGGACATGTCCCTTTGATCTTTTCTCGTGGATTTCTCATTTTTCCAAACCTGTGGCTGTTGTTGCATTCCTCTGTTGTAGCTCTCTTATGTGTCTTGGAATACAAAATCTTCTGGGTATGCACAGGAGAAAAAGAGAAGCAGAGAGTGGTTTTAATAACAAACCAACCAACCCACATTGAACTCAGACCTGACAGTGTTCCAGATAAAAAAAACCCACCAGTGCCAAGTTCCGTTGAATAATTATCTGGCTCATTTTGCACACGGTAGGCCTCTTAATACACCCAAATACAGCATTTCCCTCCGTGTCAACACCTCTGGTTTGGTGGAGATTACGTAGACATGTCTTCAGTTTAGCAATATCTGTATAATCCCCTCCCACCCCCACACACACATCCATCTCCTTCTCTATAGTGAAAAGTCAAACCATAACTTCCCCCGTCCTTTGTGCTTTGCTCTGCTGTATTCATGAAGTCTTGGCCAGAGCAACTGTTCTGTATGGTGGGCTGTTGATTCGATGTAGACTGCTTCCATCTGGTGGTAAAGTCACTGTTTCTTTCTGAAAGGAGCTTTCAGTTTACTGCCTGGATAAGATTAGTCTTATTTGCAACATTCCCTCTGGGACTATGATGCTAGTGTTGGAACATGAGGGACCAAAGAGTTTCCTCTGTTCCCCAGTTGGAGGCTGCTCAAAGTTTTTCATAACATGGAACACGTCAGAGAGGGATTGTCTCTTGGGTCATCAACCTGCCTATTTGCATAATCTGTGGCAACTATTGCTTTTTTTAAATTATTTTTTATTTTTATTTTTTTTTTTTACATGGAAGAGGAATATTAGCAAAAGTATGTAATGTAACGTTATTTTAGTGTAATTTAGATGCTGGAAACTGGGAGGACAGCATTGCAATACCTTGTGACTAGCCAGGAAGTCTGGTTGAAAATTTTCTGTTGAAACTGTTCTTGACTAAATGGAATTTTTCACAAAAAGTTTGTGCCTCGTGCCCCCATTCACTTTCATAGACTGGGCTCCCCACGTGGACTACATCTGCTGTGATGCGCTGTGGCCCGGGACTCCTATTATGTACCACTTCCCCTCATGAAGAGGGGAGGAGACCATGGTGTCTCATGGGAGATGTAGTCTGATCAGGACGTCCAGCGGGAGCATGAGACAACCAAACTACAACTCCATTCAGCACTGCAGTGGTGTTTTCAAATAAAAAAAGATTTGCAACTTCTAATTTTTCAGCTAAATTTTTTTTTTATTTATTTACTTGAATTTCCTGCAGAGCCCCCTTCCTTCCATTTTCCAGCTATTTCTACTAGTGGATCATCAGTAAGCAGATCATGAGTGGGGGAATGATGCCGTAGGTGCAATTGAGAGATCTATTCAATCTCACCAGATGGGAGGGGGAATGGGTCCAGTCCGCAAGTAAGCCAGTGGGAAATGCCTGAGGCTTTCATTTGTTAAAAGATTTACTTTACTTAGGGAGGTGTTATCAACCCTCAAACGTGTTATGTTCAGCTCTTGCACAAAACATCATCTCTTGCAATGAATGTTCGAATGTCAGTCATTAGTATTCTAATGTCGATTATTGCCCTGCATCTTCTCAAAAAACCTAACCTTTTTTGAGAAGATGTCCATGAGGGTATGTCTACACTGCCATTTAAAAACCTGCAGCAGGCCCACACCAGCTGACTCAGGCTTGTGGGGCTCAAGCTAAGGGGCTGCTTAATTGTAATGTAGACATTAGGACTCGGTCTGGAGCCCAGGCTCTAGGACCCTGTGAGGTGGGGGAGGGTCCCTGAGCTTGGGCTGTAGCCTGAGCCTGAACATCTATACCACAATTGAATAGCCCCTTAGCCCAAGCCCAAGTAAGCTGGCATGGGCCAGCCACAGGTATCTACTTGCAATGTAGGTATAGGGTAAGACAGTGGTGGCAGGCCAAATACACCTCCATTTGATACCTGTCAACTCTTTGGACCCCAACCTGTTGGGCTTTAGACCTAGAGTCAGCATAGGAACATTATTGGTCACAGTGATGTTTAATCATCTCTGGCCATTGGGCAGAGGTCAGATGTCCTTCCTGAGAGTTGATCTTTGAGCTGCCTTTATAATCATTAATCACGCAACATTACTTGAAACAACTTGGGACATGGCAGGAAGGAACAGATGATTATAAAGTGATTTTATCCTTTTCTTTTAGAGATCCTAGAGGGTGGCATTTTGAAGCTGCTCTTTCCCCCTCTGCTGTTCAATCCTTCAAGATTCCATTTTTTTCACTCCTCTTGTTCAGTGAAAAGGGAGCCAATGAGAGTGATTCTGGAAGCTTTCGGCTTCACTATCGCTCATATGTTGCTACTTCTCTGTATGTCTCCTCACCAGGCTCAGAGTGAATGGTTTCTTTGCTTCTCCATTGTCAGGGAAATGAAACCAAGTGGCTGAGGCGGGGTATGATGGAAATAATACTGGTTGAAAGGGGGATACATTGTGTGGAAAGAATGGAATCTGTAATAGCACCCTCAGCTGAGGAAGTCTGCCGGCCTACTTTGGAACTGATTCACAATTCGTGTCTGACTACACTCACCATTACTCTGATTCCACATTACAGTAGTGGACACTTGGACTAAAGGCCAATTCACTTATGAGTAAGGTGCGTGCAAGGTGTTGGTTACTCTCTACAAAGTCTTAAATGGTCTAGATCCCAGTTACCTCAGAGGTTAACTCTTTTCTACTTCATCACTATGTGTATGATTAGCAAGATAAGCTAAGGTAGGAAGGTTATTCTGAGTAGCAGGTGTTGCCTGTAGCATTGAGTCCTACTATTTAGACTGGAATGTATGACTCATTTCTTTATCTGCTACCTGCAGGTCTGGAATACCTTGTCATTTAGCCCATGGCTAAATTTTCCTAATTCTTTATTTTAAAATGTGTGTTTCTGCAGGAGAAAAGTAGAAGGCCCTCTCAATTTGCGGAAGCAGTTATGTGGACTTATTCCTTGACGAGCCTGATGCCCCTTCCTTCAGTTGCTTGCCCTGTCTCTCTCCGTCTCTCTTTCTCTGGACTTTCTCTCCCCCTTCGTGGCTCGGCCTTCCGTCCAGGTCACTATAGTTTTCTCCTTCTGGGGTATCAAAGTCTCACTGGACTGGCTGACCAGGTGTCGTTCCCAGCAGTCCTCCATTTCAAGGCAATGCCACTTCCCCAGTGGCAGGTAAGGGAACCAAGCCCAGTCACGACTCCGGGTTCCAGCTCAGGGGCCCTTTAATCCGCAGCCAAAGTCTGTACCATCCCAATGTCTGCTGCTATTTCCCTTGGCCTTTTCTTACTTTACCTCTATCAGGGTTCCGCTCCCCACTCCTCTGGTATCCCTCCCTTCAGGGCCGGTATCCCAGGGCTTCTCCTCTCCCGCTGCCTTTCCCTCTCTAAGCCCAGCAAGCGACTGCAGGCTTCAATATGGCAGCCCCTTGGTTTTCTTTTTTCCTTTTCCTGTCCATTTTCTGGAGCAGCAGCCTCAGCATATGAGGCTATGACTGCCACCTGCCACAATTTTTGCATAAGCAAAAATCTACATCCTCTCACCCAGTCCTGTATCCTTAAAAAGGCAAAGTAACGTTTTTTTAATGCTACGTCACATTCCCGGTACTATCCACAATCCTCTCAGCCTATAGGCTTTCACCTTGAGGTATCTCAGTCCTTCATAAAGAATCTTTCTATCTGTGTAATTCTCCCTGCATTGCCACAGCAGATGCTTAACTTTTTCTTGGGCTTTGCAGGTGTTGCACAACCCGTCTTTGCGTCTGTTTAGTAAGTATAAATTACAGTTCAGGTGACAGTGACCTGTTAGCACTCTAAATACACTTACTTCTCTTCTTCTGACATAGCTATTAAGTATCCCATTATCCTAAAGTTCAGGACGTATTTCAGAGAACCTTCATCCTTTTTTCTCTTTGGTCCATAGTTCTTGCCATTCCTTCTTAAGTTCTTTCTTAACCAAACATTTGAAGTCCTGTTTACTTAAAGGGATCTGTATTCCAACCTCCTCATTTTTAAGGCTTTTTTCCCCCTGTTTTATCTTCCATTTCGTTGCTTGGCATCCTGACTGTGCTGGAATCCACACTATTGCTATATGTATACCAAATTGTACTATCTCCGTAGTTAAGAATAATATTTCATTGACAGAGGGCACAGCTACGCTAGAGTTTACAGCAGTGCAGCTGCACCGATGCAGCTATGCCCCTGTAAGCTCCCGAATGTAGCCACTCTAAGCGGATAGGAGAGAGCTCTCTCCTATCTGCTTAAACTACTCCAGCCCCCGCGAGCAACATAGCGGTGTCCACACTGGTGCTTATGTTGGTGTATCTTATGTTGCTCGGGGGGGCGGTTTATTCATCCCCCATTGAGTGACATGAGTTTTGCCGACATAAGCTGTAGTGTAGACATAGCCTAAATCATTCCTGCTTTCTGAGGCTTCCTTTCTAACTACCTTTATACTAGACAAAGATTCTGTTAGGATAACTGTCATAGTTGGGTGTACATCCCTTAACCAGGTCAGTTCCAGAAGCGTGCCCATCATTTCAGCCATTGTAATGGTCACAAAATTGTTTAGTTTCAGATCTTTTAATTCCAAATTCAAGGATACAAAAAGCCAGTCCCACTCTACCTGTGCTGTCATCTCTAGAGCCATCAGCATAGGTGCCGACTCCATGGGTGCTCTGGGGCTGGAGCACCCATAGGAAAAAAAAAAGTGGGTGCTCAGCACCCACTGGCAGCCCGGCCGATCAGCTCCTCCCCCTCCCTTCCAGTGCCTTCCGCCTGCCATGATCAGCTGTTCAGTGGTGTGCAGGAGGCACTGGGGGTGTGGGGGAGAAGGCGGGATGGGGTGGGGGCAGGACCTGGAGTCATGTGGGGGTCCAGCACCCCCAGGGAAATCAGTCAGCACCTCTGGCCCTCAGTTTAGATTGGGCAATGCTGACCCCATTTGCCATGTATAAACTCATAAATCATAGTCGTGGTATTTGATAGTCCTGCTCTTCCCTTTGGAGCCCCTTCCTGTTGCAAACTTTGACTTTATACCAGACCTGCCTGCTCCTGTCCAGTGAGGCCCCATCCTCAATCAGTGCTTTCCTATCAAGTTGCGTAACCCCTTCCAAGCCACACTAACCATTTCTGCATTTTTAGTTGAATTCCATTTTATTTATTTCAGTCAGTTTCTTTGAGTTAGAGACCCTGTTGTCTCCTAATCTAATCTGCAAAGATCTGTGATCCTTTCAGGTTAAAGTTCTTCATAAATCTGATCAACTGTATCCTCCTTGTGTTTAATGACAATACCAATTTATATCAGCCTCACTTAAGACCTCACCCAACACTTTCTTCTACCTTGACACTCAATGTTGTTTTATTTATATTCCTTAACTTAATCCACATGTCTTCAGTTCTCCTATGAGTATGCCATGGAGAACCATATCAAATGTCTTTAGTAAACTCTAGAGCTACTGTGTGCACTGTTTCCTTTACCCTCTAATCTTTTTATCCTATCAAATACTTTAAGACAAGTGTGATCTGTTTTTGATGAACTCTACTTTTTATCAATTTATATTTCTCAAGGAGCTTAGCGCCGATTCCTTTATTAATTCTTCCACCAATTTTCCGTGTATTGAAGGTCTGTAGTCTCCCTTTTAATTCTCAGGAACTTCACCTGTCTTCAACAAAATCTCAGAATTAATACTCAGTGCTTACAGTATTATTCCTCCTTGTTCCTTGAACAATGGGTTGTGTGAATCAGTCTTCCAGGTGCTAAGCAGGATCAAAGTTAGTACTCGAATTGGAGATCTCTGAAGAACCCTGGGTACTGTAGGAAGTATCATCGTTAATTCAGTGCTTGGTACTCATTCTTCTTAGGGCCTGTCTACATGGTAGCTGGAAGGGTGCCTCCCAGGATGGGTAGAAGACACACTAGCTCGGCTCAAGTTAGTGTGCTAAAAATAGCAACACAGGCAGTAGCTTGAGCTAGCCACCAGAGCATGTACAAGAGAACTCGGGGGTTGTATTTGGGAAGTTAGCCCAAGCTGCTGCTTCGGCTGCCATGGTGACTCAGCTATTTTTAGCGCAGTAGTTGAAGCAGAGCTAGCACACTGGGAAACACCCTCCCAGCTGCTGTGTAGACATACCCTTAGTACTGAACCAATATTCCAACAAGGTTTGGGGGTGCCCCACAATCTGGAAGAGCAGAGTCTTTCCAGTGAGATGTAAAATGGGATTCTGACTACTTGTATTAAATATTCATGCCCTTTTTGTAAGGTACAAAGTGTGGTACACTGATCAAATTTTCAGTAAGGTAATTACACTTCCTAAAATTCCCATTACAGTTTCTGTAGGATATGGCATATATCTCTGGCTGCCCTAAACTGTTGAATTGTACTGCTGTTTCTGGTTTACCACAAGATCAATCTTTCTTTTGATATGTTGGCACTTCTGATTGCAGTTCTCTCTGGAACCAGGATATAATTACACAAAAATGAAAAATACCAAGGGATTTCCTTCCAAATTACTTTTGCTATTGGACGGGAAGAAATATTATTTTCATACTATGCGGACTCTAAATCACTTTTATTAGCTCAGTCATAGGATAAGGAAGTCTTAGGTGGGGAGAACATTAGGGATTCAATGAATGAGTTGTAGGAAATCTTGTAGTTCCTGATTTTGAGCAAGTGGTGAACTAATTTCCAAAAAAAGAGGGGAATTTTTGCAACATCAATGAGCAGTTGGTGCTGATCCTTTTTACTTAGCTCATTATTTGCCAGCATGTGTTATCATCATATGAGGATCTAGTCTTAATGTAATTTTGTAATTTTTTCTTTCTTCAAAGGTGTATTGAAGACCCCTAATATTGACAGCTGAGTTTCTTCTATTATATACTTATCAATATGTCACCTTAGCAACAGGTGTGCCCTTAGTTTCCTATTTAACTTTTTACTTGTTAGGGCAAGTGTCAACACTACTGGCAATATTCCTTATTCTAATAACATAACTCACCTAATGATAAAAATATAGACAGCAGCTTTAAGGGCAGTACGGTGAAATGCAGAAAACCTACACAGTATTTTATTCATGAACATGCAAAACCTGCTGGAAGGTTCGCTTTAGAATTTGGTTTGTCTTGAGGCATGCGAGTTTGTATTTTATCTCATCCATCTAGTCTTTCTCTAGTTCCTTTTGTTTTTTCTCTTTCATCCCAGACCACGCTCAGCGTTGATACTCTGTCCATCCTCTGACCACCACTACACATGAAGACTCCCACCCAATTATCCCTCTGTCCCCCCAGCTCCTCCACCCTGACTCCCCCTCTATTGATTCTCCTTCCCCATTCCCTCTCAACTCTTTGCCCCCAACTGCCCCAAAACAGATCCTACTATCCCCAGTTTGATCTTACCCCAGATCCCTAACGTTTCAGCAATTCCCACCCCCGCTGCTCCACCCCTTTCTTGTGGGGCAAGATTCCCGTGGGTTGCATTGGGTTGCCCAATAAGGAGAGGAACCATTCTATGCTAGGCAAACTCCTCCTGAGGTTCAGAGAGTGTCAGTGAGTGCAATGAAATAACCATTTGTAACTTTCAGTATTTTCAATGTGAATTTATTTTGATCTGAAAAAAATGCATTTTAGATGAAAATAGGACAATTTTTCAGAATGGAATTTAACTCAGAAATGATTCTTTACATGGAAAAACCAAATATTGTGGACGAACTTGTTTTGCAAAGTCTGACAGAAAGTTTCAAGACCAGTATGGAAAACATCTGATTTTTTTTTCCCCACACATCCCCTAGTAATTGTGAAGGAAATTTTATCATTTCTGCAGTTCAACAAGGATTTTGGATAATGATGCTTTTGAGATTTGTAGTGCAATAATTCTGAATTCCTCAAGGGGGAGCTTATACACAAGCTAACTAGCTGACTTCAAGGTGCTGGTTTGGGCTTTCAATAGGCTGTATTTTCAGGAATGCTGTCAGTTTTATAATAAAGTATTGGGATTCTGCTTTCCACTATGCAGTGCAATTCTACGAGAGCTATAATTTATTACAATAGACTCACTTTATCCTGACAGAATATGAAAATTCTTGCAGTCCTGGGTCTGATCACGTTATACAGACCAGTTAAGGTTGTATAAGGATTGCCATTCTTACTCCCTTCTTTCAGTTCTTTATAGCTCCTGGAAACCATCACCTGGTGGGCTGAAATGTTCCATTTCTCTGTTTGAAAGCAATTCTGTTTGTGGAAGTTTGAAACGAAACAGTTGAGCCTTTTCTTGAGCACAGAGAGAGAAGAATAGAGGAAAAACACTCTCCCCCCCCCCCCCCCATTATAATAAAAATTAAATAAAACCCAGCTCTAGCGCTGAAATAGCTGGATTTAGAAAGTTGAATTGGCAGGGCAATAGACCTCTCTAAAGAGAAGTGCATTTGAGTGTTCTGGTGAAAATGATCTGTGATTTGGCATAGTTATGAGAACTGGCTGAAAGTCCTGCAATATGTACGTGTGGTTCATTTGGCACTGAACTTTCTCCCTGTGCTCATGGAGTGCACATTTAACAAAAGCCATGCTGCCCAGGAGTGCTAGGATCACTTACCCGCACGGTGAAGCATCCAGCACCTTCTATTGAATTCAGTGAAAAGATTTCCTTTTGACTTCAGTAGGATTGGGCCCAGAGTAAACAAGACAGGACTCTCTTGCTAAGCCCGTGCCTCATTCAGAGCTCGACCCTGCAAGGGTCTAAGTACCTCCTGTGACATGCTTATCTAGCTGCTCTGATCTTGGAGATGCTAGCACTCAGCAGGTTGCTGAGAAAGGCTAGTTGTTCCTTCTAAGTGCATCCACCCAAGCAGGGTTACCCAGCACTCAAAAGGGGCAGTCCAGGAGGTAGAGTTTTAGTGTGTTTTACAAATCCAGGGCCTGATCCAAAGCACACTGAAATCAATGGGAACTTTTCCTGTGACTATAGTGGCTTTGTACCAAATGCCAGCTATTTAAGTGTGATCTTAAGCAACTAATGCGGGTCCTTAGCTTGATCAAAAACAGTTAAACCATGTTCTAACGAGTAGTACCCCCTTAGGCCAAAAGTATGCAGACAATATAGTGGCTGGGCTTTGATGTGTTTCTCTAGTGACTAGTAAACTATTGCTACCAGATGAAGGACTTTATTACTTAGCTTAAGTGGTATGGGTCTGATCTTTGAGGCTGAAAGTCACCAGTTCTGTTCTTGCTGATGACCTTGGAGGGAGATTCACTGATCAAATCCTGCTGATGAGTGTAACGTTGCGGAGTTCATGGGCAGCAGTAACCTCCTATACGAGAGTACAGTACAGGGCTCTTTCCAACTCTAGTGACTCCAAATCATACACAAACATAACCAGTTGCATGTTGGACCTCTGTTATACATTGTATATAACCTGTATGTTAAGACATTTACAAGATGCCAAGACTACCCCCTTCACCCAGACCTGAGACACAAAACCCAAACCCAGGGAATTTTCTGTGCATATAAGAAATAAGGAGACTGTAGAGAACTCTCACTTCAACATTGTAGACCTGATTGCAATTATGAATTTTGTGGCCTACAGCTTCTGCAAACCTGCTCTGAGTCACAAACCTACAAACATGGTATGAAGGGCAGTATGGTAGCACAGGGAATTCCATACTCATTCACAATAAGGGGAACCTTTTGGAAAAGAGGGAGCCCATACAGGAAGGATGGGCTCCGCCTAAACCAAAATGGAACAGATTGCTGGCACTTAAAATTAACTAGGTTGTAGAGCAGTCTTTAAACTAACGGCTGCGGGAAAGCTGACAGGTGTGGAGGAGCACGTGGTTCGGACAGAGACAGCCCTTAGAGGAGTATCTATTCATTGAGATTCTCTATATCCTTGTAAGGAGGATAGGATGGAAGATAAAATATGGGTAGGATCTGATGAGAAACAGTTAAATGAAAGAGTTCCATTCAATTATATCTCATAATGGCAGACCGCTTAAAAAGTGACAATTTTTTAAAGTGCTTATATACAAATGCTAGAAGTCTAAATAATTAGATGGGTGAACTAGAGTGCCCCGTATTAAATGAAGATATTGATATAACAAGCATCACAAAAATTTGGTAGAATGAGGATAATCAATGGGATACAGTAATACCAGGGTACAAAATATACCAGAAGGTCAGCACAGGTTGTGCTGGTGGGGGAGTGGCATTATATGTGGGGAAAAAAGCGTAGAATCAAATGAAGTAAAAATCGTAAATGAACCAAACTGTACCATAGAATTTCAATAGATAGTAATTCCATGCTCTAATAATCAGAATATAGCAGTAGAGATATATTACCGACCACCTGACCGGGGGGTGATAGTGACTGAAATGTTCAGGGAGATTAGACATGCTATAAAAACAAAAAAACTCAATGGGTTCATGTCACCTCAGGATGGGATGCAGAGATAAAGTTTCTTGACACCTTAAATGACTGCTTCTTGGAGCAATTAGTTCTGGAACCCACAAGAGGAGAGGCAATCCTTGATTTAGTCCTAAGTGGAGCACAGGATCTGGTCAAAGAGGTAAATCTAGCTGGACCGCTTGGTAATAGTGACCATAATTAAATTTAACATCCCAGTGGTGGGGAAAACACCACAGCAGCCGACCACAGTACCATTTAATTTCAGAAAGGGAGACTACACAAAAATGAGGAACTTAGTTAAACAGAAATTAAAATGTAGAGTGCCAAAAGTGAGATCCCTGCAAGCTGCATGGAAACTTTTTAAAGACAACATAATAGAGGCTCAACTTAAATGCATACCCTGAATTAAAAAATATAGTAAGGGAACCAAAAAAGTGCCACCCTGGCTAAACAACAAAGTAAAAGAAGCAGTGAGAGGCAAAAAGGCATCCTTTAAAAAGTGGAAGTTAAATCCTATTGAGGAAAATAGAAAGGAGCATAAAATCTGGCAAGTGAAGTGTAAAAATATAATTAGGAAGGCCAAAAAAGAATTTGAAGAACAGCTAGCCAAAGACTCAAAAAGTAATAGCAAAATTTTTTTAAGTACATTGAAGCAGGAAGCCTGCTAAACAACCAGTGGGGCCACTAGATGATCAAGATGCTAAAGCAGCAGTAAAGGATGATAAGGCCATTGCAGAGAAATTAAATGAATTCTTTGCATCAGTCTTCATGGCTGAGGATGTGAGGGAGATTTCCAAACCCGAGCCATTCTTTTTAGATGACAAATCTGAGGAACTGTCCTAGATTGAGGTGTCATTAGAGGAGGTTTTGGAACAAATTGATAAACAGTAATAAAGTCACCAGGACCACATGGAATTCACTCAAGAGTTCTGAAGGAACTCACATGTGAAATTGCAGAACTACTAACTGTAGTTTGTAACCTATCATTTAAATCAGCTTCTGTACCAGATGAATGGATGATAGCTAATGTGATGCCAATTTTTTTAAAAGGCTCTAGAGGTGATCCTGGCCTGTAAGCCTAACTTCAGTACCTGGCAAACTGGTTGAAACTATAATAAAGAATAGAATTATCAGACACCTAGATTAACATTAGTTGTTGGGGAAAAGTCAACATGTTTTTGTAAAGGGAAATCATGCCTCACCAATCTACTAGAATTTTTTGAGGTTGTCAACAAGCATGTGAACATGGGGGAATCCAGTGGATATAGTGTACTTAGATGTTCAGAAAGCCTTTGACAAGGTCCCTTACCAAAGGCTCTTAAGCAAAGGAAGCTGTCATGGGATAAGAGGGAAAGTTCTATCGTGGATTAGTAACTGGTTAAAAGAAAGGAAACAAAGGGTAGAAATAATGGTCCGTTTTCAGATTGGAGAGAGGTAAATAGTGGTGTCCCCCAGGGCTCCAGTACTATTCAACATATTCATAAATGATGTGGAAAAAGAGGCAAACAGTTGAGGTGGCAAAATTTGCAGATGATACAAAACTACTCAAGGTAGTTAAGTCCAAAGCAAACTGTGAAGAGTTACAAGGGGACGTCACAAAACTGGATGACTGGGCAACAAAATGGCAGATTAAATTGAATGTTGATAAATGCAAAGTAATGCACATTAGAAAACATAATCCCAACTATACATATAAAATGATGGGGTCTAAATTAGCTGTTACCACTCAAGAAAGAGATCTTGAAGTCATTGTGGATAGTTTTCTGAAAACATCCACTCAATGTGCAGCAGCAGTCAAAGAAGCTAACAGAATGTTGGGAATCCTCAAGAAAGGGACAGATAATAAGACAGAAAATATCCTATTGCCTCCAAAAAATCCATGGTTTGCCTGCATCTTGAATACTGTGTGCAGATGGGATTGCCCCATCTCAAAAAAGATATATTGGAATTGGAAAAAGTTGCCCCTTCCTCAACAAAAATGATTTGGGGGTATGGAACAGCTTCCATATGAGGAGAGATTAAAAAGACTGGGACTTTTCAGTTTGGAAAAGAGACGACTAAGGGGAAATATGATAGATGTCTATAAAATCATGACTGGTGTAGAGAAAGTAAATAAGGAAGTGTTATTTACTCCTCATAACTCAAGAACTAGGGGTCACCAAATGAAATTAATACGCAGCAGGTTTAAAACAAACAAAAGGAAGTATTTCTTCACACAACACACAGTCAACCTGTGGAACTCTTTGCCAGAGGATGTTGTGAAGGCCAAGACTATAACAGAGTTCAAAAAGAACTAGATAAATTCATAGAGGATGGGTCTACCAATGGCTATTAGCGAGGATGGGCAGGGATGGTGTCCCTAGCCTCTGTTTGCCAGAAGTTGGGAATGGGCGACAGGGGATGGATCACTTGATGATTACCTGTTCTGTACATTCCCTCTGGGGCACCTGGCATTGGCCACTGTCAGAGACAGGATACTGAGCTAGATGGACCTTTGGTCTGACCCAGTATGGCCATTCTTATGTTATTCCATTCTGAAGTCCCTGGCTACTGCTACGCATATTACGCAACAGAAACAGAGTTAGGGATATAAAAACCTGTCAGCACACAAATCCATGGCCCAAAGTCCTGACTAACAGAACAGCCTGCAATGCCCGCTACACTATGTCGGCCACATGCCCTTCCTTACTCTTTGAGACAGGAAAGAACTCCTATGTGGAAAGAACAGCCACCCGGTAGCCAGTAGAAACATAAAATCTCCACAAACTCAAATTTTGCTTCTTAAATACTATTTTTTTAAAAAAAAGTCAGGAGTGGATAAATCACTGACAAAAGGACATCTGATCTCACTCCACTTTAGAAAATACAGAATAGTAATTCATATGTCATCAAAATACCTTAGTCAAGGGTTCCACATACTTAAAAAAAAGCAACATCAGTCTAATATCTACATGCTCTTCCGTACTGATCATGAAAAGAACCCTGCCGTCTTTGGGATCTATTGAAACTAGACTGTGCTCCACGCTGGTGGTAGGAACCAATTTACACATAACTATTTAGGGCTAGATCCTGAAAATAGATCTATGTAAGTGGAACTCTGTTTACTTCAGTGGGGCTCCTTATGGATACAGTGAATTGCAGGGCTGGGGGCTAAAGCACCACTTAAGGGATTTTCATGAAGATCTATTCATTCTCAGGTCTTTTGGGCTGTTTTATCAATAGCATTATCAAAGTGATTTAACTTATCAAAGCTGTGTTTTCATCTCCATTACTTTGTACTTGTGAATTTGCCCTTTTTCAGCAATTGCTTATGTTTAGGGCTTCTTTTTTCAGGGTTTATTAATTTAATTTTGGGGGTTTATTTTTAGCAATTTTTTATTTCGAAGTAAATGCCCAAAAATTGGGGATTAGGACTTCTTCTTGGTATAATCACATAGTATTTTTTCAAACAGCACGATGATAAAGTGCACTAGGAACCTTTAGTGTGCTCCAGCAGGATCTATACGGACCGATTAACGTACAGCACAGGTGTTTTATCAGTGTTTAACAGTTAAAATAAGAAGCCCTATCTATGTTACATATTGTACTCTACGCATTATGTTGTAGCAACTGTTCTTGATCCAAAAGGAGTAGCTATGTGACCTTAAGACTGGCTAAAGTAGTTACTCAAAATCCAACAGTACGCTTACATTCTCTCTGGTCTGTGTGCGTGTGTGTGTAAGAATGATATAAAATACATTTTAAACTTTTTACTCAAATGGCTTCCGAAGAAGTGTTGATAATTTTTGCTAATTTTTTTTATAAGCAGTCGTCTCTGTGACAATTTTATCTGCAAAAATTACATAGTCTTGTACACTGATGGATGGCTTAACAAACACTTTTAATAGTGCAATTAAATTAGTGCAGGTTAAAAGCTTGATAATGCATTAATTTTCTTTATATAGTTAAGATGTTCACAAACACTCTTGACATTTCTCCAAATGGCTTTTCTACTAAAATATCTAATTTTGGAAGCAACCCCCTGGTATAAAGATGAATAGCACCTGCAACTTTTATCTTAAACTACTCTACCTGCGAACTTGTAGTGTTTGATACAAACTTTTAAATTACACTCAACTCAGATATATGCCCTAAAAAATTGCAACTCAAAAAGAGAGAGAACACTGTAGTATTAGTTTGTTTTCAATAGACTGCCTCCCAAAATGAAAGCTTGCAAGCTGCTCAAATTAGCAACTAAACAGGCATTGCATATAGGAGGAAGGATCCATTAGCAAAGCTGAGGCTAACTGCTGTACATGATTTACTAGCTACCCAAACCTCATTCTTGCTGCAGATGAGTAGTTTTCTTAATATATACACACACAGACTGAGCAAACAGCCCCAGGTATGGAAACTAGTACGTATAGCACAGGTAGCTTTGCACTCCCTGCCAGTGTTGGATGGGAAAAGTCCATCCACTTTGTCTGATGCATCCCATGCTAATACAATCAAACCTATGGAAGAGTACATATAGGAAACAACATCTCTTAAACATACCACTAATTTGCCTGTGTAATAATTGTACATGTAAGGGGAAATTTCACAATAGCTCTCAGAGGGCTCAGATTTATTTTTTAATTAACATGTTAACATGTAAACATAACATGTTTATTATTTTAATTAACATCTTTGCTCATTTATAAATGAGCAAACTCCAAAATTAAACAAAACAAAAAATATCTCTCAACCTCCTGTTAGACTCTCCTTGGGACTTTATTATACTTTTATTTACAACACCTGAATGTGATATATGCTGAGATGATGTCTGTAAAAGTAAATCTATTGCACATTAAACCTGGCTTCTGAAACATGGCCATTCAATGTTGTGCAATGCTGATGTATATTAATAAACCCATCACCCTTAAACAGTTCTAATATACATATCATTTCTATATAATACAATTCCCCCATACAATCAGAGCAGCATTTTAAAAATCTGTCCATTATCCATGTCTACTTACAAATGCTTAGTAGACCAGCTGTAGCTCACGAAAGCTCATGCTCAAATAAATTGGTTAGTCTCTAAGGTGCCACAAGTCCTCCTTTTCTTTTTACTGTATGTGATGTACTTATAATGAGCCAGGTACTGAATCCTAAAGACTTCAAGGCTCCTATAGTTTTTAGAGCTACTGCCAAGGTACATCTGTAAGGAGTACGGTGTGGCACAATAAACAACCCTTCTGTTTAGAAAAAAAGAGTATCCATGTTATGAATTGTTTGCACTTTTGCAACAGTGGAAATGACCATTCCATTGTTACAAAGGCAATGATGAAGAAGTGTTCTGAGACCATCATAAAACCGAATTCCACTGTTACAAAAGGTATCTTAGGCCTTTTCTATACCTGGGATTAGCTCAAATACAACAATCTGTGGCCAGTAACTAGAATAGCTGCAATGGTGCTAAAGCCCCATTGACAAGGAGGAACGTTTACAGAGATTTGTTTGATTGCCATTGGGGGCTTCTAAAGTTTAGGTCTCTTAGCTGTAACATGGGTTTCTCTGCAATCCCACCGAGCAGAGTACTCAAAAAGGTATACTGGTTTACTCCCTTTATTTTCTTTGCAAATCAGAGTCTGGTCACAGCCCTGCATGCGCTGTCAAGGGCATATCAGCAGGACAGCTGAGCTGTGAGGGATGGAGTTTACACACTAGTTTAATATTTATCTTGTCATAAACAGCTGGAAAAATACTAATATTCAAGTGCCTGAGTCAAATTTCCTGCCACTTTAATGCTACTGCCATAAATTGCAGATTTGTGCAACCGTAGCACAACATGGCTTAATTTTACTACAGCTCCCAGGCTCAGGCTTTAGTTAAGGACTATGCTGAGCATACTTGAGAGCTCTTCCTCCTGTGCACTCTGTGAGGTGGGGTCCTACAGAAAAAATAGTATGTGATCAGGTAATTAAAGACTAATCATAATGCATACACACAAAGAGGCTGAATTAAGGTTGCACAGCCAGCCTTAATTCTGCTATTTCCTAACTTTTGCGTGCTTGACTGAAACTTTAACATTCTTCTAAAATTTGTGTGTATGGAAGTTTCCATGTTTTTTTTTTTAAAAAAAAGCAAAAATTCCATCACTTGGAACCATATTAATGCCCACTTCATTCATTAGCAGGGTTAGAACCTTTACTTCACCAAACAAACCTCTTCCACTTGAGCTGACCGAGTAACAGATAACAGGAGTGGGTTGTCATCTTCTGTGTGGGCCTGTCAGTAGAGGGAGATAAGGGATACATTTTTGCCAGTGGATTTCACAGCTATTGGCTGAGAACAGAGGAATGTTGAAATTCAGGAATCCTGGGTTCTGTTCCAGGTTCTGAGAGGAGTACACTCAAATGGTTGAAAATGCATCTGCTTTTGTTCTCCTCCGTTCCCTGCCACTCCAACCTCTCCCCTTCTGCCCCAGCCTCTTCATCCCGTGTTTGTCCCCTTCTCCTCCCCCCTGCCTCCCCTTGCAGTTCCACATTCCATGTCCCAGTCTTCCCCTTGCCACTGCCCCAGGCCTGGTTCCTCAGCCCTCTGCATTCCAGTAGAAATGCTCATCCTGCCATCCTTGCTGCCTGGGTTCCAGCAGTGGGAGCACTGAGACCACAGAGGACTACATTTCCCTGAGTCCATTGTTCTTATGTCACAGAGGCCCCTGGCTGACCTGGAGGAGAAATAGCAGGGAAAATCCTCTGTAGTCTTGGACTGGAGCACGTACAGAATAGATGGAATCTTTGGAGAATTTAATTGCTAAATTCTAACAAGAATCCACTGAGTATGTGCAAACTGAGATTTTTCAAAGGCTTGTAACTTGGCCAGATTTGAGCAGCTCGTCACCGGGATGGGAAAAGGCACACCCATGAAAGAAAGGTGACATGCTTGCCCAATTCAAACCCCTGATCCCAAGCATGGAGCTTCTCAACAAAATGTCTGTAAGAATTTTTTTTAACATGGGCAAAACAACATATTTTTCCCTAACCTCATTCTGAGAAACCATTTCTGCTAAAACTTAAAGTAGACATCTGATCAATAAAAAATCAGCTTAAATGCAAGTTTGGTGAAATCATAAGCAACTGAAAACAGATTGCTAATGGAAAATGTCAGGCAACCCTAATTATACAAGCTACTAACTGTACTGGCTATAATATATATAACGAGATATACTGTATGTATATATGTGTGTGTATATGTGATTGTTATGACTTTACTTTCTCTGTAGTGCACCTTTCTATATCTAAGGAGAATACCTGTCTGCAGGGCAGCTGCAATTACATGAGGCAGAATGTTACAGAAAGACTCATACTGGGCTCTCATCAAAACATTAATTATGTTCTCCCTTGTTTTGTTTCCCTTAATCTATTTTTTTTTTTAAAAAGAAGTCATTCAGACTGGAATTAAACTATCCGCTCGATGTATGGAAAATGTAACACTTGAAAATTCATTTTTTACTGCTCAGTCTATAGTAGGTACATTTTTATGTACTGTAAATAGTGTTAGTAGACTCTTGCACACACAAAGACCTAAAAGATATACACTATCTATGTGTCTCTGAAGTGGTAGAAAAATGTAGGATAATTGTAGGTTATCATTTGAGAAATATTATGTGGTCATGTCACTAAAACCTGTATTATAGAGCTGAAGTTGTTCATGAAACCTTAACATTGGCATTCCTGACTTCGAAGAGCTTAATAGTGCAACTTATCACTTCCTTTGCACATGTTGTGTAATGGTTATTCAGTCACAAGCTGGTGAAGATAGTTTTTGTACTGGGGTTTTCTTTTTAAAACACTACCACCCCAAAATGTCTGTCTGCTTGGTAAGGAATGTATGTGGGTTATAAAACTATTCAGTTAAAAATGTAATTAAAAATAGACTTTTTAGGTCAGTTAATGTCATAAATATTTGTACATCCATCAACTGGCACCAATGCCAGCATTTCAACAAGTGCTCATTTGAGTTTTCGAGTATGTGGCTTTGCTCATGTCAATGAGTGTACATGCACCTTTTCTTTGCGTGGTTTAGGAGGTTCATCTCACATTTTGTCCTAATTGTAGCCTATAGTGATGGTACTTGTTTATGTTATATAGAAATGTGTTGAAATGTAAGTAGGACCAAAAATCTATGTCCTACACAAATGCTTGACAATAGTCAAGTGAGGCCTGGTAAAACTGAGTTTATCAGCAGGAGCAAAAATTGGAGATAAATTAGGACATAATCCCAAGTCATGTTGTAAACATGTTTTGGTTGTAACTGGTTTTTACAAGTGTTTTAGATAAAATGTTAATATATTGATAGTTATTGATGTGGCATTTACACAAATGTTAACTAAGATTATACTTAATGTTAAATGGCCAATGAGAAAGTAGAAAATATTTAATTGTGGTAAAAAGGTAGATTTAATGGTAATTAATAGAAGTTATTATAGTTGATTATAAAAAGGATAGTATGCTGATTTTAGATAGGCGCACCCATCCACCATCGAGGTATTGTTAGAGAAAGGATTATATATTCGTTCTCCTCATTCAGGGATGGATCAATACATCATTTCATCTGAGTATGTGCATATAAATGCAGTGTATGGTTATACTGAATGCCTGTTCGCTTAACTAACTAATTTATATTAAATAAAATCCTTAATTTTATCATTCATTGGGTCATTTACAGTCCTCCATTGAATTAAATGATCTGTAACCAGCTTGGAGGCTTGAATCGTAAAGAATTCGGTTTGGTTTTAGTCCTTATTTTTAAAATACTAATTGGGGCACATCAATCAAAGGTTACATAAATTAACTTAATGATCACGATGGACTATGTTTATTAGTAGATTACTAGAAATTAGTTTAAATTCTGACCTTCACAGTGCATCTGAAATCAACTATCTTGACCGCTCTTTATTGTGCTGAAGTTGATGGATGCCTGGCTTGCTTTTCACTGTGAGATAAAGAATGCTTTGACTCTTCACCAGATATGTTTGAGGACTGCCTTTTTGTTTCTGATTCCCGTATCAGAGATATTGTTAGTTGTCCGTAAACCATCAGTTACAGTATCTGAGGATTTGCTACTTGTTCTCGAATTCCAGATGTCAGAAAGGGTAATTTATGATCAGAGGAGATGTAAACTAGATTCCTTCTTTTCCTCAGAACTCTCACAAGAAACAAACTTTTTTTTAAAAAAGGGACGGCAGAGGAAGGAAGAGATGGTTCTTTTCATCCCATCTTAACACCAGAGTGAATTTTTCGGTAGAGAACCATTATTTACATATTCTTTACGTAAGCAAACTCTTAGTAAATGACACCTACTAAATCATGCCCAGGCTATTCCAGACTTGGAAAAATTGTTAGGAGCTGTTACACCAGTATGATCACCCATCTGGAAGGAAAAGAAGTCAGGAGTAGCCTGTGTAAGATTTAGTAGATGTAGTAACCTGTACTTCATTAACACTTACTGGTACAAAAACTCTGATGCTCTGAATACATTTTATACCTCAGTGAACTTCCCGCATTAAAAGAATTGTATAAACCATCCCAATTGGTGATGGAGTTACTGGTTACATCCACTATGACAGACTTTACAGGAAGCAGTATCTTTCCTTCATTTCTTTTCAAGGGATACGATCACTTTCTACAAAGCATTTTGAGGGCCTGCTAATTCTAGGCTACCACTTGATTGTTTTTTTGGAAGGGTGAGGGGGGTAATCTCTTTGTTTGCTTTCATATAATAATTAATGACTTTCTCTGATTATAGAAAAGGGGAAATTTCTGGGTGTCAAGGCTGAATCCCCGGTCTGTCACTCTGAGTGCAGGAAGTGGGGGCCCGTAAGGATTTTAAAAATTAATACTTGCCACTCCAGGCTTGTATTAAACTCCCAAGGTTACAGCTTCTCTCTGACCTTGGCTTGGTAAACGCTGCCACCACCCAAATGCAAAAAAACCCCTTTGAACCCAGGAAGAAGCACTTGGGAATTCCTCCCTGTGGGTACTCTCATGCCCTTCCCCGCCCCCCCGGGAAGAGCTGAGAAAGAAACAAAGGAAATTAGCTGTGGCTACCAGCTAATCAAACAACATATACACAAACCTCTTAGGACACCAAAAATCCAATCCTGTTCTTAAAAAACATAAATATTATTAAAAACAAAAAGAAAATACATCTGGAACTTAGGCTTTTGCTAGATTTTAAAAGAGCAATTCCAAAAATCAAGCACCCAAAATAGCTTTCTTGAGGGTTCAGCTTAAAGGTTGCAAGCAAACAAAAGCATCTGGGGTTAGCACAGAGGAGATCCACAATCCTTAAAAAATAAACAGAAATAAATCTGATCACGTCTAGCTAAACATTCTGATCTACTTACACCTTTGGGTTGTTAAAAGTTTTTGGTCAAGTGCCCACTCCTTTTCTTTTGCCTGTGGGCTTCTTAACCCTTTACCGGTAAAGCAAGCAGAGAACAGACCAAGAGGGATTTCACAGCTAAACGGCTGTCTGGGTGTCCATCAAAGGGAGCTACTCCCCCCCCACACACACGTATCACACTGGTGGGGGGTGGGGGGGTTGTTTTTTGTTTTTTTTTATTACTTGGACTAGAATCGTTGCTGGAATGTTGAGTTTAGTTTACTGACAGTAAACCATAGACACCAATCGGATAAGTTTAATCTGCAGGAGGTTATTCAAAAGCTTGTGAATTGAATGCATCTACGGTGGCTGGAGTGGATTGCAGTAGGGCTATTTTGAGCTGTGGAGCAGCTTGTAGGCAGTTGTTCAAGGCCCTGGGGTTGCTCAGCCTTTAACTAAAGTTAGGAACCACGCCAGCCCCAGCAAGTAGTCCAGAATTAGGGACATGCAAAGTTAAAGCTGCTTAAAGCTCCCTTTGCCCCATCTGCCTGGCCGGCGACTCGTGTGACGGGTCTAAAAAGTTATTCAAAAAAATTATTCCAAAAAAGGCACAACACAGAATCTACACTCAGACTCAGAATCCCAGGTTCTTATTTAAATATACTGAAATCAATGGAGTTACTCCATATTTACCCTGGGTAACTAAGAGCAGAATCTGGCCGGAAACCAATAATATCTGTCAAATGTTCATTCACAAACTGTATGAGCAAAGTCTAAATAGGACTGGTAGAGCCACTGAATAAATACCTCCCTATTATTAGGAGAAATCTACTTCCCCATTTCTTTGCATCTCGATATGATCCTGTTTTATTCTTGACAAAACTGATCTTGTGGGGAGACAAAATCCATTTAGTGCTGTTGTGGTGACTGTATAATACTGCTGTGCTGATGGCAGTGAAGGAGAGTCTGCATCTTCTGGCAACCTTTTCATAGAATTCTCCGAGCAATCCAGGTCTATTTTCAAAGAGAGCAATGCTATGATAAGTTCCTAAGGGTTAACTTAAATTCCAGAGATGAAAGCCCAGGGTTTTACACGCCTAACATCTTTCATCCCTCTCCCCCTCTGGCCTTGCTAGCTGTAACATTTCCTTTTATAAAAATCCAATCTCTGGACACTTTGTCTGAGTGATGCCGTACATGACTTGCATTGGTATATTCACAATTTCAAACAAAGTTTCACCTAGTCAATGTTCTTTCACTTCCCATTTTCCCGCAGCTTGTATATTTCAATTGATTATATTGATATACAAATAATGTAAGACTCTACTGCTCACGAACGGCTAATTGTGACCTTGCTAACTTTATTGTAACCCAGACAGCAGAGGTTTCCAGTGATCGTGGTAGTTATATTATTATTATTATAATTAGAAAGTTTCCTATAGCATTAGAAATGGACCCTATGCAATGTCCTCCACACCATTTGAAAACCACATCGTAGCTGTGAAGAGGGCATGAGGGCAGTGTGTATGTGTGTGCAGGGTGACTACACATTTGTGCGTACAGCAGAAGCAGTCTCGAGCCATCCCTGGCATGGAAGGTTCACAAGGGGACAGGATAGGGCAGACCAGGCAACGGATAACTAGCCCCAACACCTCATGCGATTGGGGTGAAGGGACTGTAGCTTGATATTGCATCTATGGCTAGAAAAATAGCCAGTGGACCCTGATACATGAGTGGGGGAAGATCTTCATCCTTCACTGTGTCATCTGCACAGAGACCAATTACTCTGGCTTTTTGGGCATGGACTGGATATCACCCTCAACACTGGTACCTATCGATGGTGTACAACATATAATGTACAACCCATCCTCAGAGCGTAATAGGCCAAGATAGACAGGACAAAGAATACACAAAGCAACTGTTCCAGGAAGGAAGGAGTTGGAGAAATTACTGGTGAGGAGAACAGGATAAAAAGAATACAGTGAACAGGACTTTAAGAAAGTGTATTTATCATGGAATGCCTATAGTATTGTGTGGATCATATGGAGTATCTTAAATATATCTTACAGGATGGCCTACATGTTTGAGAAGGACTCTTCCAGCTTCATCTATAATGATTATAATATTTTTTTCTATTCTTTTCTGTTGCTCTTATACAGACCTTTCTCTTTGAATATGTTTAGTAGTTCAGGTTCCATAGAATCATAGAAGATTAGGATTGGAAGAGACCTCAGGAGGTCTTCTAGTCCAACCCCCTGCTTAAAGCAGGACCAACACCAACTAAATCATCCCAGCCAGGGCTTTGTCAAGCCAGACCTTAAAAACCTCTAAGGATGGAGATTCCACCATCACCCTAGGTAACCCATTCCAGTGCTTCACCACCCTCTTAGTGAAACAGTGTTTCCTAATATCCAACCGAGACCTCCCCCACTGCAACTTGAGACCATTTCTCCTTGTTCTGTCATCTGCCACCACTGAGAACAGCTGAGCTCCATCCTCTTTGGAACCCCCTTCAGGTAATTGAAGGCTGCTATCAAATCCCCCCTCACTCTTCTCTTCTGCAGACTAAACAAGCCCAGTTCCCTCAGCCTCTCCTCATAAGTCATGTGCTCCAGTCCCCTGATCATTTTCATTGCCCTCCGCTGGACTCTCTCCAGTTTGTCCACATCCTTTCTGTAGTGGGGGGCCCAAAACTGTACTCAATACTCCAGATGTAGCCTCACCAGTGCCAAATAGAGGGGAATAATCACTTTCCTTGATCTGCTAGCAATGCTCCTACTAATGTATCCCAATATGCCGTTAGCCTTCTTGGCAACAAGGGCACACTGCTGACTCATATCTAGCTTTTCATCCACTGTAATCCCCAGGTCCTTTTCTGCAGAACTACTGCTTAGCCAGTTGGTCCCCAGCCTGTAGTGGTGCATGGGATTCTTCCTTCCTAAGTGCAGGACTCTGCACTTGTCCTTGTTGAACCACATCAGATTTCTTTTGGCCCAATCCTCCAATTTGTCTAGGTCACTCTGGACCCTATTCCTACCTTCCAACATATCTACCTCTCCCCCCAGGTTAGTGTCATCTGTGAACTTGTTGAGGGTGCAATCTATCCCATTATCCAGCTCATTAATAAAGATGTTGAACAAAACCCGGCCCTAGGACCGACCCCGGGGCACTCTGCTTGATACTGGCTGCCAACTAGACTGTTGATCACTACCCATTGAGCCTGACAACCTAGCCAGCTTTCTATCCACCTTATAGTCCATTCATCCAATCCATACTTTTTTAACTTGCTGGCAAGAATAATGTGGGAGACTGTATCAAAAGCCTTGCTAAAGTCAAGATATATCACGTCCACTGCTTTCCCCTTATCCATCATAGAAGGCAATCAAGTTGGTCAGGCATGACTTGCCTAGGGTGACCAGGTGTCCCGATTTTGTAGGGACAGTCCCAATATTTAGGGCTTTTTTTTATATAGATGCCTATTACCCCGCCACCCTCTGTCCTGATTTTTCACACTTGCTGTCTGGTCACCCTAGACTTGCCCTTGGTGAATCCATGTTGACTGTTCCTGATCACCTTCCTGTCCTCCAAGTGTATCAAAATGGTTTCCTTGAGAACCGACTCCATAATTTTTCAAGGGACTGAGGTGAGGCTGACCGGTCTGTAGTTCCCCAGGTTCTCCTTGTTCCCTTTTTTTTTTTTTTTTAAAAGATGGGCACTACATTTGCCTTTTTCCAATTGATATTAAGAAGCATTTGAATACTGCTGATGTAAGACTGCTGCACCTAAATGTTCCTTTATTATGTAGCATCAAGAAAATGTAGCTCATGTATAAAAAGAATCTTACTTTAAAAAGCAAGTATAAAATGTTTTAACTTCTGCACTGAGGTGGTGAGTGTAAACTAATGTACTGGAGAAAAATGAGCAATTTTGTTACTGCCTCAAGGTTGAATGTGGCCCAATCTGAGTAGAGAGGTTTTTCCACTGAACATACGGTCTGGAAAAACCTTTATTAAGATAGTCAGGACCCTGAAAACATTAAATACGTGTGTTTGTGCTATTTCCTTAAAATACAGGAAAATTATTTGCATCTCTACGGGCCTATTTCAGCTCTGATGTAAGTGGGTGCAATGCAGTGGAAATCAGATACGCTCCTATTTACACCAGGACTGAATTTGGCCCAGTATCTCATTAACAGATCTTTAGTCTCTAATGCTAATTGTTTTTAGCAATGTGTTGCCTCGTTCTTTTGGCACATTTAGATTACAATTCTTAGTGATAGTACAAAAGTGTGATCTATGAAATCTTTATGCAGATGATTTCTAATTTTACCTATCTACATAAATGTATTTCTGTATGTAACAAACTATCAGTTACAAGTTGTTTTTCTCCCAATCTAATTAGTGGCTGATAAGTATTCACTGCAATCAACTCACCCTATGAGTCCTTTGTCAACAGGGATGTCTACACTGCAGTTAAAAACCTGCGGCTGCTGGCTGGCCCGTGCCAGCTGGCTCCAGCTCACAAGGCTTAGGCTAACAGGCCATTTAATTACGGGGTAGGCTGGCTGCAGCCCAAACTCCTGGATCCTCCCAGCTTGCAGGGTCCCAGAGTAGGGCTGCAGGCTGAGCCCAAACATCTACACCACAATTAAACAGCCTCTTAGCCCAAGACCCATGAGCCTGAGTCAGCTGGCATGGGCCAGCCAAAGGTGTTTAATTGCAGTGTAGACGTACCCTTAGTGTGTGGTTGCTTTTCAAATGTAGACTGTATGATGTATGTAAGTGCATTTCTGTCTGTGTGCTGTACTAAAAGCTATGTACTTTAAGAGCTCCTCTTGCAGAGCCTAGGTGTTTACTAATCTTAAGTAGTTTGAAGACTGCAAACTGACTGTTGCATTAGATTTCTAAAGCTGGAAAGAAAACTCATTTAAGATGGCAGATTGCAAATGGGCACATCTTTGTTGAACTCTAGGGCCTCTTGTGTTTGTTTTTTTTATATACACACATTCTCCCCTGCCTCATTTTCTTTCTTTTGCAGATTCATAAGTGTTGGGGATTTTTAAGATTAGAAGGGAGCATTAGATCATCTTGTGTGACCTCCTGAATAACACAGGCCATAGAATTTCTCCAAATTACACCTGAACTGATTCCAATAACTTGTGTTCAGCAAAAACGTATCTTCAGAAAGGCAGTCTTGATTTGAAGGTGTCAAACAATGGAGAATCCACCTCTTCTCTTGGTAGTTTGTTCTAATGGTTAACTACCCTCACTGTTAAACATTGTGTCTAATTTCTCATTTGAACTTGTCTGGCTTCAACTGCCAGTCATTAGTTCTTGTTCTGCCTTTCTTTGCTAGATTAAAGAGCCTTTTAGTTCCTGGTATTTTTGTCCCCAAGAGGGTACTTATACAGTGTAATCAAGTCACAACTCAATCTCCTTTTTGATAACCCTAAATATATAGAAATCTGTAAGTTTCTCAGTGTAAGGCCTTTTTTTCCTTAGCCCTGAATCATTTTTGTGATTCTTCTTTGCAAAGGCTGATCCAAAGCTGGCCAAATCCAGCAGAAGCACTTTCACTGGCTTAAACGGGCTCTGGATCTTGAACTCAGAGTTCAAATCTGCCAACTCTTCATCCTTTGATTAGTGCTTCACCCCTGAAAGTGCTATAGTCCTATGGATTTCAACTGGACAACTTTGAATAAGGTGCTGCTCAATGGGAATCTGAATGGCAGAATAAGGTTGTTATTGCTTGATTCCCCTCTCAGTTAGGGTGGTGAAAACTGGAAGTAACTCCACTGAAGTCTGGAATAACATGATGCAAATGAGATATGAGTCAGACCCACAGAGTATAGTTAAAAAAAATCAATATCCATAGCTATAAGAGTGTGCACAAAATTGACTTGAGTTGGCTCTTACAGTGGAAAATTATTTTCCCCTTAGGTTGAAAAATGATCAGCATGTACTATAGGCTGAGGTCCCATCAAAGGTCACATTTTCAGCTTGACAGGTGGGAGGCTGCAGCTTACAAGCCCTAAAAGAGAAATGGCAGTGCAAGATCTAACTGATGCCATTGGGGGGTGGGGGGGGGGAGAAGGGCTGATTCTGAAGTCTGAAGCTTTCTGTAGTGCTTAAACTATGACCATGCTGCTTTTAATTTACCATTTTATTAATGTTAATTATTAACATCATGAATATTAACATGAAACCTCTGTTTCATTTTTAATAAAAAAGGAAGGTAAAACTAATGCAGGGGCATGGGGAAAAAAGCACTATTGAAAACTGCGGAGATAAGGGTCTGGAGCAGAAGAGGGGAGTTTCAGGAAACAATAATACAAACTGGATTTATCCAGTGTTGGTGCATGAAAGCATGTTTCTAATAGGGTTCAGTTTTGCTTTCCTTTTAAAGTGCTAATGATGGGAAAATCTAGTGCTTTAAAATGGAGGTTCTCAAACTGTGCTCCATGGGGACCAGGGATGGCCCACAGAGATTTTGATAATGGTCTGCAGAAAGCTGTGTGGTCACATGGCATGAGTCCTCTTGATTTCCAGCCATTCAGCAGTAAAAGGAACTAAAAAATAAATCGAACATGTTCCTAATATTACTTTTCTGTGTAAACCTTTGCTGTAATTGCCACATGTGTATTGGACAATGATGAATGGGGAGGAGTAGGTGGTCTGTACAATCCCACATGAGTGAAAAAAGAGTCTCTAAGGTAACATTTCTCTTAAGATGTGGTCCACACTATGAAAACTTGGGTGGGGGGAACAGCTCTAAAAGATTTGGCTTTTTTTTTTTATTACCAGTTAGCAGAAATGGGAGGGAGGAGGTTAATGACCTAGAAGAATGTTTTGTTAGCGGTCTAATATTTTTGAGCAAATGGCCAGAATGACTAATGCCAAATTACAGCAAGTGAAAAAATATTTAGTTCCGACTTCTGACCTTGGATCTGGGTACAGGGTTCCCAGAGCAGAATTTGACCCTTAGTCTTGTGACTCTTCGATTGTGTTTTGCAATCGAAGGGGATTAATGAATAACTACATATGCACTCACAGTGGGAGCAGGTGTACGTCTCCCACTTAATTAAATGGGGATCTAGTTTAAATTCACATCTGTTCCAGGGGTTTTCCCTCTCTTTTTTTGGATACTTACCTAAATCTATTTCCAGACGAAACTTCATAACCTCTTTTGGTTTAGAAATCTGGCTAGAATTCTCAAAAGAACAGGTTTTCTGTTGTGGTTTCCAGTACTTCCCAATGCTGGCTGGATTGGATATTCCAAGAAAGCTGTGAGGTTTTTTTGTAGTATTTAAATATTTCTCCTTCTGGCAGAAAATAGGGCTTTTTTTTTTTTTAAAGACTCTTTTAGAAACTCCAGAAAAGGTTTTGTTTTGAGTTTTGTTCAAAGGGTTGAATGAGTTCTAATACTATCCAAATTGTCTTGCCCATTCCTATTCTTTTCTACATATTCACTGTATACTTTTATATATGGATGTGTGTTTACTCTTTTTGCCAGTAGGTACGCTCTAATGTGATTCTTTACAATTAATAAAGAAATGGGAGATGTAATGCATAATTAGTGGCTGCCTACTGAGCAACATTAGATTAACAAGGAATTGAGGAACAATGTATCTGGCTGATGGCAGATAAAATCAAAGGTGTTGACAGATTCACTTTACCTGTCACAAATAGAAAAGACCTTGAAGGTTGTTTATTTGATATGGGTACCATAAATCTACCAGATACATACAATCAAGCAGTAGTGCTGGATTTCATTGCTTGAAAAATATGATATGCAGTGTAATAGAAGTCCATTATTACATGTCTTTGGTGCTTAAATATATTTAATTTTGTATAGCCAGGAAGTAGCTTGGCAAATATATATACACCAGATAATGTAGATTTATAGACTGTCTGCTAAAGGTATAAATTTATCCTTAATTTGCTTTGTGGGTCCTGCTTGGTCCTTCCTGAGAGCACTAAAATGGTTGTCTCACATTTTACAGCACATTTGAAAAGCAGTGTAATATGATTTGCACCTGAATTTATATTTCAGATGGGAATTCAAGTTATTACTATTTCCTCCTATTAAAAACATCAGGTCCTGAATATGTTCAACTAAAAAACAGGACTGGCTGATAGTCTTTACCCAAGACTTGTAAGGAATCAATATAGTTCCCATCAGTACAGTAAATTACTTACTGAACCACTTCCAGTAATCATGATGTACAATTTCTCATTAACCCCGTCCTTCGTTGCACAGAATTGTGTTATTGACTTAGAATGATGTTCTCTTGGAATCATCTATGGCTCTTAAGTCAAAGAGCAATTAATTCAAAATGTGATTAAAATAAGATACAGTACAGGTTTACAAGTGCCTTTTTGGAAAGCAGTCTCTTAGGTCAGCTCCTGGAAGAGGAATCACTGACTGCCTACTTCTGGAGAAGAGTCTTTGCCACTAATGTCGATTTTGAAAGATGAGTAGGTATCTTCTCCATTTGTGAGCTACCTGGCAAGGAGATAACTTCTATTAGGGAAAAAATAATAATACATTCCTGCTTTTGAATCCTGATTATAAAATATTTTTTTTTTAGTGATTCTGTAAAAGAAACATTATGACGTCCGATTCTGTGTCCAGTAACTTTGGATAAAATTGATCCAGTTTAAAAAATTTTTTTTTTCCACTGGTACTTTTGCCTCTACTGCTAATGCTGCCTCTACTGCTATCAACAGTAGAGGCAGCATTAGCGTTTGGGCTAGGCCTATGAAACAATTTCCTCCTTCTTTCCCCATAGGTGACCAATTCCTGTCCACTGTCATCATACCACTGAGTCCAGGCCAGGACCCAAGAACTGGGGAGAAGGATTAATAAAATGGTTCTTTTGATTGTGCCCCTAAGTTAACCGACTCACTTTACATAACAAGCATGTTGGCTTTTTTTAATTCTCCTTTCTCAGCTTCCTGCTGCAGAAGTGGATTCGGAGGCTTGTTCCTTACAATTTGTTTACCAGTCTTTACATCAGGTTGAAGGGCTGTTTTTAAGGCTATCTTGGCAAGGAAAACTAGGAACTTACCTTAAATGAAAGCTCATGCAGCCCAAAGGCTGCTCTATGATGTGAGCCACCTCCAAGTAATCCATGCTGGCACAAAAGGCTTGTTCTTACCTGCTGAGTTGGAAAGAGCTAACGCTAGCCCACACGGGCAGAGTGAAAGGCTATGATTGGATTCTTTAAGTAGAACCAGATTTGCAAACATGTTTTTGAAACTAATGAGGTAAGTCTGGGCACAGTTTGTGTAACATTTGCTCTGCACAAAAACTAGGGAAGCACATTACTATCAATTAAGCAGGAATATTCATCATATCATGTCAACAATCACTTTTCAAATTATGTGGTACAGTTTGTGAATTTAAACTAATTTGTCACCTGGATAATTTAGGCAGCTTAGTGTATCCTGTGCCACAGAGTTACTGAGCTGGAGACAGTAGATCGTTCACACATCTCAGTCAGTGGGAATTCTGCCTGTATTAGGACTGCAGAATTGTACAAGGAGTTGCAACAGAGTATGTCCAGACAGCCTACTTAGGTCTTTTCCTTCTTATGAGTTAGCTGCTGTGCCCCCTCAATCCGTGTACTGAATATTAGGTACGGATCTACATATGTACATTGTGTATTGAATGCAGGAGATAAAATAATCTTCCCTGCCCAGAGTTCAAATCATGTCACTCCCTTCCACCAGCTTCGTCTTACCTTATTCATAAAATCTGAGCTTTTCATAGTCTTTATGAAGGCCTTACACAAATGTGCCCTGCCATACATGTCTGCTCTCATTTCTTACCGCTTCCCTCTCAATTCTCTCCACTCAGCTGATAAATCATTCCTTATTTCTCTCTTTATTTCCTTTTCTAATTCACCTTCAGGCCTTCTTCCATGCTACCTTGTATATACACCTAGAATAATCTCCCTTTGCCAAATTTCAAACTTCATATACGTAAAAACCCAGAAAATTGGCAGGAGCAATAATATAAATAATAGACTAATAATACAAAGTAGCATCAAATACTTGCTTAGAAAAATAACTGTAAATTACCACCACAATAAAAAGAAGTTTTTAATAACATGCTGTCACCCAAAGTGGGAATTAGCTGCTCCTCCCCTGGTTGCAAAATCCAGCTTCACTCCTGGTTTCCTATCTTTGCCTCTTCCGGCTTGTGATGTTCCTTTGCTTCAGTGCTGTGACAACTGCACACCTTTGCACTCGCGAACAACAGCTCCTCATCTGGCTCATTCTCCTAAGTCATTTTAGGAAAAAAATGCTGTCACTAATCCATTATTGAAATAGAAAATAAAGTAAAAGGAGGGTGGTCTAAATTAATTCTACCCTCTGGTCTGTAGGTCTGCTCTTTGTGAAGGATGTAAGCTCTTAAGGCAGAGATCATTCCCTTTGTTTTGTTCCTAGTACCAGCCCAAGTACACTGTTGGCTGAGGTAGGAAACATACTCAAATGACAGGGTGGATTTGATTTAAATCAAATTGATTTTAAATCATGATTTAAATCACTAGTCAGGAAGACTCAATTTAATCATGCATTTCTACATAAAAGTGCATTCTTGTCAGTTGTTATAACCTTAATACAGTGGTTCCCAAACTTGTTCCGCCGCTTGTGCAGGGAAAGTCCCTGGCGGGCCGGGCCGGTTTGTTTACCTGCCGCATACGGAGGTTCGGCCGATCGCGGCTCCGGGCCGAGGGATGTACTGGCCGCCGCTTCCAGCAGCTCCCATTGGCCTGGAGCAGCGAACCGCGGCCACTGGGAGCCACGATTGGCCGAACCTGCGGACGCAGCACGTAAATAAACCGGTGCAGCCCGCCGGGGGCTTTCCCTGCACAAGCAGCGGAACAAGTTGGGGAACCGCTGCCTTAATACATATTCTTCGCAACTCAGAGTTCGATGTAGGTTTCATTTTTAGAAGGCACACACTATCCATTTTTAAAGTGATTTATTTTGAAAACTTTTCAGATTAGTTTTACAGCTAGATCAGAAAATAATGATTGTGTGGTTATTTCATTTACCAAAGGTAATTGAAGCAAATATTTATGAAGTCAGTGGGAGGTGAACTATCTCCAGTTCAACAGGTTAATCATTAATATTTGGAGGATTTTCTTGCCATGCTGTATTAGGAGGAGAACATCACCAATAAATTGTTTTATTTAACTAAAACAACAACGTTCTGTATTCTGGATTTTTTTCTTCAACAGCAAACATATAGTATTTTAACAAAACAAGCATATGAATTTTTGAATTTTGTTAAACATTCAAGTTTTTAAAAATCAGGTTTGTTTTTGTTAAAATTGTTTTTAACTAAAATAGTTAAATGAACTTTTTTTTAAAAAAAAAATTAAATTGACTATGTCAGCCAGGTCAACATGAAAAACTTAAAATATTGGCTTCTGCAGCTAACTCAGTCGTCTTCACCTTCATTTTCCTGTTTGTTCATAATCTGGAAAAGAAAAAGAAGCTTTCCTGCATTTTCAGGTCCCAAACGATTTCTCAATTTGGAATGAATTAGTCCACAGGAAGAAAATATTCTTTCTACACCGGCAGAAGAAGCTACTGCTGTTAAAAGTGAGATTATCACTTTAACACTCTCTGAATCCAAGTGCTTAAGTGACTTCCACCAGTTCACTGTTGTGACTTTCTTTAAAACATCATCAGCAAACATATATTTCTCGAACGGTTCACCCTTAGCTCTGAAGTTTATTATAGTTGGCATTATGGAGGATGATTGCTGGGTTGTCCATGTCATAGCCAACTCCTCTTCTTCATTAGTTAAGGTTTGACCCTGGTACTGAGTATTGAGAATATTTGCAAGAAAATGATCTGGAGAAAGTGCTTGTCCCATTCATTTTTTTTTTTAATGCTTGTAATTTAACTCTGTCATTGCATATTTCTCTTTTTAAGATCTTACTCAGTTCCAAATTTCAACAGCGTCAGCAATAAAACAGCTATTTCCCTGCATTTTGTTCAAGGCTACGGAAATAGGCTTCAGGGTACTCAGCATGTGTTCAGCATTTCTCTTAAGCCCAGTGTTGAGAACTTTGGCTTTGACAGTGCCATCTATTTTTTCACGATTTTGTTCACAAACTGTCATCAGATTAGGCCAGTTCTTGATACAGTGCTCAAAACAGTCCACTACTGAGTTCCATCGCACGTCTTGTGGGAGCGTTAGCTTGGTTCCTCCCACTTTTTTCAGAGCAGCTCCTGCAAAGTGGTTGTTACGGAAGTATTTTGCAATTTCAACAACATTAGCCTTTATTTCTGGAACACTGAAGTCTTTGGCTAGGAGGTGCATCAAATGAGCACTGCAACCATATGTTGTTAGCTTGGGACTCTCTTCACGCTCTTCTAAATATGTAACTTCTTCTCATCTTGGATACATTTGCAGCATTGTCTGTGGCCAAGCTGCGTACTAGACATTTGAATTTTTTTTCACAGTTTGTTATAACTTTTACTGCTACTTCTTGTAAGTATTCTGCTGTGTGTGCATTTCCTGGTGTATCAATTGTTTCTGTAAGGAAGACATTCCCTTCTTCTGTTGTCACACAAACACATACAACAGGATCATTGTGAACATTGCTCCACCCATCAAAGCTCAGGTTAACAATTTCACCCTCTAGACCTTTTGCACACTGCTCAATTTCTCTTTCATACACTTTATCCAGCAATTTGCCTGCGACATCTGCTCTGTTGGGTGGACTGTATCCTGGTCTTAATGACTGAACCATGTTAATGAAGTGTGGGTTCTCAATCATACAGAAAGGAGAGTTTGTTACATAAACAAACCGGGCAATTTTTTAATCAATTACCTCTTTTTGTAATCTGCTGGTTCTTACCGCAAATTTATCTTTGTTTTTTTCCTGGATGATGGAGACTTTTTTTTCTTTTTACTATAGGTGATATTCTGTGGCTATGTGACTGAAACACGATCATTGGCAGATAACTCTGAAACTATAGAAAATGATGGTGATCTTGAAGGTGGATAGTATTCAGAGTCCTGTATGTTGAGGATGGATTCTCCTAAACAAAATAAGTCAATGCAGTTATTTAATTATTATTACCATACTGCTCATTTAGTATTACTCACTGCATTCACTGACACTCAGTACTACTTTAAAGGTGAAATTGTAAAGGGAAGATCTGCCTATTTCAGCTATTTATTTTTTATCAGAACTTCATCTAAAATGATAGTACCATAGAGTAACAACTATATTTTTTGCTCAAACATGAGAATTCAAGAACAGTCCAGAAGGAAGACAGGCAGTCCTTAAGAAAGAAGTATGAAATAAAAATGTTTACCAACCTGAAGATCCTGCATGTTCAGACGTGTTCCTTTCATCATCTTCAGCGCAGCTTCCTCCTGAGAAGGAACACTTCTCATGATGTTGTTTCATTTGGGCAACCAGGCCTTGCATTTCTTTGTTGCACTGTTTGCATTTTGCACGCATGCCTGTCTTACCCACAGGTAGAGGAACGTCATTAAAATATTCCCAAACTGAGTCTCATTTATGGCCTGCTGCCATTATAGGTTTTCCCTTCTAGTGAGAGAATGGTCTGGTAGATCTCAAATCAGTGAAGGCTACACTCAGAAAGACCTCAAGGCTTCTGGAATATGCTGCTCAAACAGTTTCACTTTTGTTTCTACTGCCCATCCCTCCCTTCTCACATTTATCTCCAGACTTCTTCCCCTTGTCCAGATCTATTCTGCCCCCAACAATCTTCTATTCATTGAGCTTTTAGAAACTTTGCACCTTTAGAGAAAGGTAAGAGGTTGACTCCGTGTACACAAATTTGCAGAGGGACAATAGGGTTCAGGTCTGTTGTTTCTCACCTCTATTTATTTATTTATTTATTTATTTATTTATTTAAAAACATTTTTACTTTTAACAAGCAATTTATCTCTGGAGACACAAATCCACAGTTTGAGAACTGCAAAACTAAGTATCTCTGATGGTATCTTCTAGACTGAGCGCTGAGTCCGATTCGGTAGATAGAAAGATTAACCTAAATAATCTACACAGAAGCCCCTGGAACCCCATAAAATTGGTCCCTAATCCATGAACTATTGGAACTCATTTACAAAACTTTTCTTAAACATTACATAAATATATTTCTTCATACTATAGAATTAGAATTTATAATCCCTATTCCATGAAGAGATATCTTTGAGCTATAATGTATCTTAATTAAAACTATCTTTTAATAGGTTTTTTCCTCAAAAACATTTTATCAAAAAAATCAGATTTAAATTTTAAAAATCCGACTTTTTTATTTTTTTAAAAAAATCGTTGATTTTTATCCACCCTATCAAATGAGAAATAAATAAGTGTCCAGAAGAAAGATATTAAAAGCTGTAACTGTTAGCCAGGTAGGTGGACAGAGATGGAGGAGCCACATGGCCTCCTTATGTCCTGACACATTATTACGTACTGTAACTCTCTGCCCAAAGGTTACAGGGATGCTTGCACTTTTTTCATTGAGGACTTTAATTTTTGCTTGCTTTCAATTGCTAGATTGGCATTGGCACTGCATTCTTAGACTGTTGCACATCCTTTGTAAATTGCTTTGAGATGTCTTGGTATGATAATGTGCTATAACAATTGAAGTCCTTATTACTGTCTCTTTCACTAGGGGAATTTGAAGGCTGGCATTGATCTATAAGACACTAATTTCCATATTTTGGTATTACATTAACCAATAGACTTCCTCTGGTTTATGATTTCACAGAAAGGCTTGCTGGACAAGGGGTTATCATCCTGAGTGCTAAGGAGTGCCACCACAAAACTGGGACAAAATGCATGAATTATTGTCATTCTCTACCTGAGAAAGATATATATTCCTCTGTCGATGATGCTGATAATGATACTGATATATGACAAGTGGAACCCAAAGATGCAGATTTAATAATTAAAAGACAAACTAGTAAGCAAATGAAGCTGAACGTAGAGAGAAGCAAAGGGCTGAGTTTGCTTTGAACAAAAATCATGTGCCAGATTTTCAGGCAGTGTAAATCAGTCTAACCCCAGTGTGACTACTAGCATTGGACTGGAGAGGCAAGAACCCCTTTGGAAAGGAGAGAAGATGGGCTTCAGTGGGCTCTGGGGCTCATGGCTGGGCCTAACCACCAGCAGTAATACTTTAGGGGCTAAAAGAATCGGGAAAGTTTTTCCTCCGCTAAGATAAGGGGGTTGGAAGCACCGCTGCCGTTGCTTCATGCTGTGATTCTCTGGTGGACCTGGGTGCCTTAGTGCTTGTCCTACCATCATGTTCTGCCGTCCTGCTATTTGCTGTCTCTTAATTTAGCATTTATATTACAGTGGAGTCCAAAAGACCAGATCAGAATCCCATTGTGCTAGGCACTGTAATTGCACAAGACGATCCAGTCCCTGTCTGGAAGTGCTAACAGTCTTATTTGTATGAATTTAGCATGCTCTGCATTATGGGCTATCTCAGACCATGATGTCATAATACACTGGCATGCTAAATGCCAATATGAAGCATCCTGCCAGCCCAGGATTCAGATCCATAATTCAGTTACATCTGTACACAGTCTGTTGCTGTTCAAAGGGATCTTGGGAGGGCAGGGGATGGGGAGGCTGTTCAGAAGTATCCAGGGAAATTTTGCTGTCATCCTATAGGCCAGTCTGAGCCTGCTACAAACTATGATACCTCAACATGTATAAGACAGATAGAACTTGCCAAACTCATTTTCACTGATGTAAAGCTAAGATTCTGAACCTGGATCTCTGGAGTGGAAAGTAATTAACTCACCAAGTCAGGTATCCCTTTTGCATTTTAGGTCTACTATATTATGAATCAGATTGTTCTACAGCTGAGGATTTTAATGCAGCAGAATGAGGTTTATTTGCTAGAATGAGGTTATTACATCAATGGAAATCCTTGGGTGAGTTTCTTCTTTTTACTTTTGGATCCAGGCCGTGCATTGCTGAGGCTTACTGACAAGAAGCTTGAACGAATGGGGATTGCCCAGGAGAGCCTACGACAGCACATTTTGCAGCAGGTGCTTCAGCTGAAAGTGAGAGAAGAAGTCCGAAATCTACAATTACTTACACAAGGTAGGAAATAATTTCAGTGTGGGCCTATAAAAAGTGAAGGTAAAGTTCAAACAAAGACATAAAAGGTGATTTGACTTTCCCCTGTAAGAAATGATGCATGAAGATCTTATCGACTCCAAATACTTTCCTAGTGGTGAACAAAAGGGAAAACAATGCATAAATAAAAAAGGTATGTTAAGCTGGCTGTTGGCATGAAGAGAGTAGTTTTGATCTACAGCTTGATGGCATTCTCACTTAAATGCCTACTTACTAAGACAAAAATAACATGACTATATAAAAAGAGCAATACTATAAAACTGTCTGTATTTGCAGACATTAAACATTTGCATTAATTGTTTACTCTCACCATTGGATAAAAGAGTAATCTCTTATGGTTAAGAGCTGTCAATGAGAATTACTGAGAGGCATCTGAAAAATGTAAAGATCTTGATTCTACTTTCCCATTGGGGTAACTCCATTGATTTTACTAGAATCGTTCCTAATTTATACCAGTGGAAGTCAAAGCAGAATCAGATTTAGTCTGATGATCTTGTGTGTGTGTATGTGTATCTGGGGGGGGGTCATTTAACAACAATAAAAGCCTGTACATCTTTTCCAAATAAGGCTAAAACATTTCATAATGGCTTGCATTATTAGTTCTATTGAGGCATTTGTAGCTGCTGTAATAATATGGAACAGAGAAGACATTGTACTCACTATGTAAAGCAATGGTTTGGCATCTTTTAATATAGCTCTGTAGTTATCCATCCTTGTATAATGAGGTTTGATAATCCAGCCAGATAATTTCCATGATGTTTTGGTTTAATGCCCATTTTGTGTCAATGTATGTGAAAAGAAATATGTTAAAATATACTGTGTGCACTGAGGAGCACTACGTATTCCATATGCAGCATTATGTAGCTGACTAAACTGTTGACACTGTACTGGGAAGAAACTCATTGGTTAGTCCAGTAACTGCCCTTCGACAGGAAGAGCCTCTGGCTCCAAATGAACTGTTCCTCTGGCAGGTTTTGATGTGGTTTCTAATGCTGATGGGCCATAGTTCTAAGGTTCTTCCTGTCATATGCATGCCTCTCCAGCACCCCCACGGACGTGTTGTGGCACTGCTGGTGTGTTGCACTTGGCACCCCAAACAATTACCCGCACCAGATTAGTTCAACCCCTCTCTGTAATATCTTGTTTATTCACTTATTCTACAGAGGGTAACTCACTTGTTTCGCTGCTCACCCTGGGTCCATGTAAGTGTCCTGGTTAGTTTCCTCTCCTGTTCCAGAGGTCTGTACTTTGGGCAATTCCTCTTCTTAAGACAGGAGCCTCCTAGCTCTCCCCCTTGGAGCTGGTGTGCTTTAGGCCAGCTGTAGAGCCTCAGGCAGCTTCTCCTCCTGCTGGCCCATTTACTGATCAATCCTTCCACCCTCAGCCTGGGAGAGTTCAGCAGGCAGGACTTCCCCTGTGCTGTCCTCCTCTTGTTAATTCATGGCCCTGCAGGAGCATTTCTACAGGCATCTGCCCTGCTATGATGGAAGGAGGCAGAATTTATGTTGAGCCCTTCTTCCAGCTCATTCTTTATTGCCTGGGTGAGAGGAGAGCCTTGCCCCATCTTCTCTGTAAGGCTCCAGGTCCCAGACCCTTAAAGACATAGCAAAAGGATTCCTTCTAAATGTTGCTTCTTTCCAGGACCCCTTTCCTCTGTCTCTATATTTCCTCACCTTTTAAAGGGACATGCTGTGTGACAGGGAGGACTGTGCAGTACGCAATACTGACCTTAAGGAACAGACTACCCTGTCACTCTACCACCTGCAAATATCACCTTATTTTGTCCGAGCTGCTTAAAGCTAGTGTGTGTAGCTGTGATATGAACAATAAACTGGTCTTCAAAATGCCTTACTAAGCCTTGGTCTACACTAGGAGTTGAGGTCAAATTTAGCAGCATTAAATCGATTTAACCCTGCACCCGTCCACACGACGAAGCCCTTTTTTTTTACTTAAAGGGTTTTTAAAATCAGTGTCCTTACTCCACCCCCGACAAGGGGATTAGTGCTGAAATCGGCCTTGCCGGGTCGAATTTGGGGTACTGTGGACACAATTAGATGGTATTGGCCTCCGTGAGCTATCCCAGAGTGCTCCATTGTGACCGCTCTGGACAGCACTCTCAACTCAGATGCACTGGCCGGGTAGACAGAAAAAGGCCCGCGAACTTTTGAATTTCAATTTCCTGTTTGACCAGTGTGACAGGCTGCCGGTGACCATGCAGAGATCCTCAGCAGAGGTAACCATGCAGAGCTCATCAGCAGAGGTGATCATGATGGAGTCCCAGAATCGCAAAAGAGCTCCAGCATGGACCGAACTGACCGGTAGCTGTCTGGCGTTGCAAGCTTCCACAGGGCTATTGCCACTCGCTTCTCAACTCTGAGGGCTGCTCTCATCTTGGTATTCTTGCATCTCAGGCCAGGGGAAAGCAAGTCACAAAGTTCCATGAAAGTGCCCTTACGCCACTGGGAATCGTCCCAGACCTGCAACACTATGTGGTCCCACCAGTCTGTGCTTGTTTCCCGAGCCCAGAATCTGCGTTCCACAGCATGAACCTGCCCCATTAGCACCATGATGCCCACATTGCCAGGGCCCGTGCTTTGAGAGAAGTCTGTGTCCATGTCCTCATCACTCTCGCCACCGCGCTGACGTCGCCTACTCGCCCGGTATCGCTTTGCCAGGTTCTGGTGCTGCAGATACTGCTGGATAATGCACATGGTGTTTAATGTGCTCCTAATTGCCAAAGTGATCTGAGCGGGCTCCATGCTTGCCGTGGTATGGCGTCTGCACAGAAAAAAGGCATGGAACAATTGTCTGCCGTTGCTCTGATGGAGGGAGGGGCGACTGACGACATGGCTTACAGGGTTGGCTTACAGGGAATTAAAATCAACAAAGGGGGTGGCTTTGTGAGAAACAGAATGGCCCCCTCAAGGATAGAACTCAAAACCTCAAGGATAGAACTCAAAACTGGGTTTAGCAGGCCATTGATTTCACAGAGAGAGGGAGGAGAAAATGAATACAAAACCAATCTGGTCTATTTCTTGTTTTGATCCTCTTCATCTATCTTTATACATCTTGCTGGCAGCAGACTGTGCAGTACGACCGCTAGCCATCGTCATCTCCTGGGTGCTCGGCAGAAGACGGTGCAGTATGACTGCTGGCCATCGTCTTCTGCTGGCTGCAGATTAAAAGACAGTGCACTGCCGGTAGGACTGAATCACCATGAGACGAAACTTAAAAGAGAAATGACCTGGCTGAGTCACTCCCATGTTTGCGCAGGTGCCCCTGACCTCATCGAGGTCGGTTAAAAGAGCACCCAGGACTACGTCGACGACGGCTACCAGTTATACTGCACTGTCTGCTGCCAAAAGGCAATAAACTGCTGCTGTGTAGCAATGCAGTACCGCGTCTGCCAGCACCCAGGAGACATACGGTGACGGTTAGCTGAGCGGGCTCCATGCTTGCCGTAGTATGGCGTCTGCACAGGTAACTCAAGAAAAAAGGCGCAAAATGATTGTCTGCCCTTGCTTTCATGGAAGGAGGGAGGGAAGGGGGGCCTGACGATATGTACCCAGAACCACCCGCAACAATGTTTTAGCCCCATCAGGCATTGGGATTTCTACCTAGAATTCAAATGGTCGGCGGAGACTGCGGGAACTGTGGGATACCTACCCACAGTGCACCGCTCCGGAAGTCGATGGGTGCCTTGGTGCTGTGGACACACTCCACTGACTACATGCACTGAGAGCATTTGTGTGGGGACACACAATCGACTGTATAAATACACTTTCTACAAAACCAACTTCTATAAATTCGATCTAATTTCGTAGTGTAGACATACCCTAAGGAGATGGTGCCCAAGGTCCTCAAATGTTTAGTGGTCCACCTCTTCCTCAAAAAGTCATCTCTTCAAACCATTGCTTGCCAATTTCCACCCCATCTCAACCTGTCCCATTAGAGGGAATGTGATTTGAGAGGTGGTTGGATTTTAAGTTCCAGTTTTAACTCAATACCAAACACGCTGGAAGTTTCCCCCACATGTTTAGGCCCATTGATGGAAGATGAGACTATGCTTTTAAGGACCATTAATGATCCACTGGCTTTCAATTTTGAGTCAGTTAGTTATTATAATCCTGCTGACCTCTCAGTAACTCTTGATTGGACACGGGGCATTGCTTTAGGGTATATCTACACTTCAACCTGGGGGTGCAGTTCCCAGCTTGAGGAGACATACTTGTGCTAGCTCTCATCCAGCTCGTGCACTGAAAGAGCGTAGCCGTGGCAGTATCAGGGGCAGGGGCAGGCAAGCTTCCCCAAGTACATGCCCATCCAAGACCCCAGTCACATACTGGGCCAACTAGCCCATCCCGTTGCTCACGCTGCCATGGCTGCCCTCATTTTCAGCATGCTAACTGGATGAGAGTTCGCGTGGGTTTGTCTCCTCAAGCTGGGAATCACGCTCCCAGCTCAGAGTATAGCCATACCCATATTGACTAATGGGTGTTGCAGTCTTGTCTGAGACTACTCTCTAGTAGCTCCACTGGGAGCTTGACAGGTCAACTGGTGGTATCAGTCATCAAGGATCAATCAGTAATGATTGACATTTCAAGTGATTTCATGTGGCATCCTCCAAGATTTTAGCCTGTTGCCCATGCTGTTGCGGAAACACATGTGGCCTTTGGTAAAATCACATATAAACATAGGATAGAATATCATGAATCTGCTGCTGATAGATAGATAGATAGATGCAAGTCTCTTGTCCTGGGCAGACATCTGAGTAATCTGGTCTTTGCCTTGGGAGCTTAGGTAGACAAAGTATCCCTCTGGATGCCCCCTTATTCTCAACCTAGAAGAGAGTCTTACAGGTGGGTAAGAATAATCATTATGAAGAGGTTCCCCCCATTTGTTTTGTGAAAGGAACGTGTTTGGAAGTGGTCAGATTAAGAATCGTGATGTGATTTTTAGTACACATTTTCCATAGAAAGCCATGTGTCTGTTGGATATTCAGCGAAATTGGTTCGCTCTCCCTCCCCCAGCTGCCCAGTTTTCTCAGGCTGTGTCTAAATTTATCCTGCAATAGCTTAGCAACAGCAGTAGATACCTTCATAACCACAAGCCCTTATTAAAGTAATGTCCTCTTAGTACTCATCTACCAGAGATTCTTGTTTGTAGCTGTTCGGGAATTCAGGGCACACCTTCATCCTGATGAGTATTGCATCTATGCTCAGACATCTTCTGCCTTTTAGGGATTTCACCTCCATACCTTAGGTCAGAAGGTGACCATGATTACCCTGTGGTGGCCTCTAAAGTTTAAAGTAATTCTAGATAATTGGTGTGAGAGAAAAAGTTTCCCTCATTGCACAATTTTGATGCTACTTAAAGGAAGGAAGCAGGACATATAGTTAACAAACCCCTGCCTGAAGTTATTCAGTGCATAGGCTGGCCTCTAAGTAGTCTGATCCTAATCCAAAACAGTTCATTGAAATCAGTGGAAACACTCCCATTGACTTCAGTGGACTTTCGATCAGATCCTGATTGAGGTTAGGATCCAGTCAAAGAACAGCGAAGATTAAAAAGATGCATTACATAATATTTATATATAATGTAATTTATTTTAATAAGTGTTTTTCATCTACCTTCCATACAGAAAGTTCATATGTAAATTTTGCTTGACAGATAGCAATTGCACTGTGTACGGCCTTCCTCCATACTTCTGTTGTAGTAACTTACTTACAAACCCATTTCACACTCCGTCATTCAATGCACTCTGTCCAGGCTGTGCTGGAGATCTGACAGCAGCAGTATTATGTGATTGTGTAATTGAATGCTAACAGGGTTCCTTCCCCACTCTGAACTCTAGGGTACAGATGTGGGGACCCGCATGAAAGACCCCCTAAACTTATTTTTACCAGCTTAGTTTAAAAACTTTCCCAAGGCACAAACTTCGCCTTGTCCTTGAACAGTATGCTGCCACCACCAAGTGATTTAGACAAAGAACAGGGAAAGGACCACTTGGAGTTCCTATTTCCCCAAAATATCTCCCCAAGCCCTTACACCCCCTTTCCTGGGGTGGCTTGAGAATAAACAAGATGAGCACAGACCAGCCTTGGATTTTTAACACCCAAAAAAACCCAATCAGATTTTTAAAAAACAGAACTTTATTAGAAGAACAAAAAAGATAAGAGAACAACTCTGTAAGATCAGAATGTAAGATAATCTTACAGGCAGTCAGATTTAAAACATAGAGAATCCCTCTAGGCAAAATCTTAAATTACAAAAAGACACAAAAACAGGAATACACATTTCCTCTAGCACAGCGAATTTCACAAGCCAAAACAAAGGAAACCTAATGCATTTTCTAGCTAGATTACTTACTAACTTTACAGGAGTTGGAGGGCTTGCATCCTTGATCTGTTCCCGGCAAAGGTATCACACAGACAGACAAAAGCCTTCTCCCCCTCCTCCAGATTTGAAAGTATCTTGTCCCTTCATTGGACATTTTGGGTCAGGTGCCAGCCAGGTTACCCGAGCTTCTTAACCCTTTACAGCTAAAAGGATTTTGCCTCTGGCCAGGAGGGATTTTATAGCACTGTATACAGAAAGGTGGTTACCCTTCCCTTTATATCTATGACAAAGGCTGTATCTTGAATTTCAGTGGGACTATTCTTGTGAGTATGGGCTGCCTGATTGGGCCCATTATCAGCAGAAATATTATCCCGGCCTCCACTGAGCTAGAAGGGCTTCCTCACCTGACCGAGCTTTTCTGCAAGAAACCCAGCAAGGTCACGGAACTCATTTGGCAAAATATCTGCAGATGTCTCATGGGGAGAGGCTGGAATCATCATTATTATATTGTTTCTTCCCTAATCCTGATTCATAAGAGCCAAAAAACCATGTCTTACATAACTACACAGTGATGGCGTGAAGCTAATTTTGGATTTTCAGTGCTAGTCCAGCTCCTAGCTAGCATAGAGAGAAGATGTCCCATTAGCATTGGCATATCAGACCTATGTGGAATACTGTGATTTTGAACAAAATGTTTTTAGACAGGGATCTGCTAATGGTGCTTGGATTTAGGTTCTGTGTCATACCTGCACTCTGCATATTTTTAAGGTGACATTATGCCCATTTATAAGTTGCTCTGAGAGTTTCAAACTGGGCTAAGTGCTACTTGAAGTTAACCAGCTGATCACAGAAATTGATGCTAATTCTGTAGGAAGATTTCCCCTGGTAACAAAATACATTAGATTAAGGCCATATGCCTCATTATAAGGGATTGCTACTGTTGATGCTTGTTGGCATTATACCACCAGTGAATGCCTCATCCTGTGCTGGTGCTCTGGTGCTAGCTTCTGAAGAGGGTATGTGCACATTGTTAACCAGGCTAAATTACTCACAGCTACAAATAAACATTATCTCCCGCCCTTGCTAAGGAGTAGTCCAGTTCCAAATCTACTGAGGTATCCTAGTAATGCATATGCCTTAGATTAATTTAAGTGACCCTAAAGGTCCATCTTATCTTTTTGAGGGATGTAGGAAAACTGCTGCCCAATGATGGTGTGACGTTGCACCCCATAATGCTTTATAGAAATATGCTTATGAGTGTAAATAGATGTAACTGGAATAGGTTTTATGCTAGATATGCCATGTAACATATCTTTGCAAAGGTTATGATTGACTGAATATATTCATCCTATTTGTATGCATGTATCATTTTTATATCTGAAGGTATGAACGTTGGCTCTATGCTTGTATTTAAAGTGTTTGCTATCGATAGCACATAAGGCAGATTTGGTCAACATAGTGTGAAGGGATAATTCAAGTAATTGGGAGTGCTTAACTAACAGCAGACTTTGTGAGGCGTCAATCCACATCTGAGCTTTCCTGGGAACGTTCAAACTAACATGTAAACAATGGCGTCAGCCTCCAAAAAACTGAATCATTCATAGACATGTGACTTTCCCAGGTGGCTAGAGACCCCATCTTGTGGCTCTGATGTTGCACAAGAGAAAGACTATATAAGGCCCTGGACACCCCTCCATTTTGTCTTCATCTGGCTCAAAAGATAGCCTCTCCACCTCAAAGAGATGCCTGAAAGAAACTGGAACAAAGGACAGTAACTATGGAGGTGTGAGTGATTGCTGGACCCAGACTAGGAAGGAGTCTAGTCTGTCAAAGAAGTTTATTGGAACATCTCTGAGGGTGAGATTTACCTGCATTTAGTTTCCTACTGTATTAGGCTTAGACTTGTGTGTTTTATTTTATTTCACTTGGTAACTTACTTTGTTCTGTCTCTTATTACTTGGAACCACTTAAATCCTACTTTTTATATTTAATAAAATCACTTTTTACTTATTAATTAACCCAGAGCAAGTAATTAATACCTGGGGGAGCAAACAGCTGTGCATATCTCTATTAGTGTTATAGAGGGTGGACAATTTATGAGTTTACCCTTTATAAGCTTTGTACAGAGTAAAACGAATTTATTTGGGGTTTGGACCCCATTGGGAACTGGGTATCTGGGGGTTGGAGACTGGAGCACTTCTTAAGCTGTTTTCAGTTAAGCCTGCAGCTTTTGGGGGATGTGGTTCAGACCTGGGTCTGTGTTTGTAGCAGGCTAGCATGTCTGGCTCAGCAAGACAGGGTACTGAAGTCCCAAGCTGCCAGGGAAAACGGGCTCAGAGGTAGTCCCAGCACATCAGGTGGCAGTCCCAAGGGGATCTCTGTGACCTAACCCATCACAGATGGGTTTATCTTCACCAAATAACTTTTAAGAAACCCTATCAGAATTCTTCCTTCTGTATTAGACAAAAATCCCTGTTTTAAGAGCTTTGCAACATTGTGAGCCTTTGGATAGCAGGGTAAAGGGAGCAATGATGAAACCTCAGAAAGTTCAGCAGTTTGTTTTCGTTTGAATGCCAAAATATTTGAGGAGCTCTTTTACTGCTTTCTCCTACTCTTTGCCACCTTCCTTGCTGGTGGGGAAAGCCTCCTAGGATGTGGAGACTCTGAACACTGATCCGTAATTACCAGTCTCCTCTTTGATGAAACCCCACTCAGCTTTCTTTCCTTTCTCCTCCTCTTCCTCTGAACCTCCAGCACAGTTTAGGCACTTACATGAATTCAGGACTCTTCTCCCTCTTACTCCCCAATTTACTTGCATCACCCTACTGTGGGAAGTTCCACAGTCTTTATCCCCTTTCTCCAGAAGCAGGAGGCATTGGTACTAGACTCACTGTTGTCCCTTTCTGAATTACATACATGAAGGCTTCCCTGCTTGTGATGCCTCAGCGTGCACAGCATGCTTGGAGCTGCTCACCCTAGGGTATCACTCTCATGGAAGATTCAAAGTGTAACAGAAGCAGGCCATGTCTTGCCATCAGAAGGTTAGAGGACAATGGAGAAAAGTCAACTGATTTAGCCCACCCCATTGCATCCCCAGTGCTTACTTGGAAAGGGAGTCTGGGGTGGGGGAAAAATCCAACAAAAGGAGTCTGAGACTAACGGGATATAGATGAGGAAGAACACCTTGATGAAAAGGGGAAGACTGTATATGTGGCAGTTCATTCAAATATTTCTTTCTTTCTCTGTGCCATGTAGACAATGTAGGTGTAGGACAATTAGTTCTTTGACTGCCTTGATCAACTTGTACTGCCAGAGGTGGGAGCATTATGCTGTCTTCCATGACCAGAAGGCAAGTCACTGAGACTAGGGATTAAAGATCCCCAGTGTTACACTTGAAAGGTCTCTCATATTATTTCTCCAAAAGGCCAGTCTATTATTTTCTTCCCCAGCAGGAGTCTGGGCACCAGATTTTAGCACCTGGGGAATCCTGGATTCCTTTCACCTGAGATACTTGTTTTTCTTCCTCTTAGGGTACAGCGGATGTTGCTATTGTCACAACTTTGAGTTGGGAATTTACTAGCCTTTCTGGACTGTGGCCCGTAAAAAGGAAGCACATAACACTTTTGGAATCTTGTTTTCATGTCTGTGTTTCGTTGTCCCTGGCATTGCATTATTTGAATTGCATGACAATCCTTTTTACTCAGTTACTGTGTGTCTCCCTCTTTTGTTATCATTATCCTGTCCTGACCGTATTCTTTTCCACCACCCGAAACAAACAGTTTCTACCACAATCAGGAAGGGCCTTGTTTCTGTTCCTTATAGCAAAATAACTATGCAAATGTTTCCTGCGTATGCTGCATGCATGGCATCTATCCAAAACAAAAAACCTTGATGTTTCAGAGAAGCTGACACAAACCTAATTCCCTAGAGATTTCCTTTTCCCTATGCCTCTTTGTTGTCGGCAATCTCTGAGAGATCTCGTAGAATGGACCCTGAGGAACGGAATGGAATGGCTACGTCCCATGCCACAGGATCAGAAGTGTATTCCATAGTGGTTTTTATTTTGAGGTAGTGGCTCAGGATATTAGGGCTTGTCTACATGGTGCATTAGTCCATACCACAGGGGGTGTAAAGTCTATTGCGCACTAGTATGTTGGGCACCATTTGGCCCATGCAGACCCTGATGGCACGCACTTAAAGTTTTGTAATGCATGTTACCATAAGGCTGATTTGAAGCAGGACTGCATTAACACCCACTAGGGAACTTTTAGTGTACGCCAACAGGGTCCAAACAGGCCCATTTAGCATGTGACACACTAGCAGTCACTGGAAATTTTCACCCCTCTAGTGTGGACTAATGTGCTGTGTAGACAAGCCCTAAGCCTGCCTGTATATTAGTACCAGGGCTTTTACCCTCCTCTTCATATAGGTGTTTTTCACCATATATCTGCATCCCTATATGTCCCTTCCACTACATGTCCCTATCAATTGGCCTTTTCCTGTACCAAAGCAGGAGCCTAACAACTCATCCTGTACAGCCATCTCCTTTGTCTGTGATGTCACTTAATAATCCTACATCAGAGTACAAAACTGCAGTCCACATTACACCCTCTCCACTCACTGGTTGAGACCATATGAAGCACTCTTAGATGAGCTAGGGCAGGGAGCCAGAGGCATTGATCACTCTTGCAAAGCTTCTGAAACTTCAGGCCTCTTATGACCTGATTTCACTGAGAATCAGTTTTCCCAGATCATTTCACTGCCTATCTGTGCGCACGCATGTGCATATTATATACAGAATGTGCACCAGTGGGGATATTCTGTTTTCCAAATTGCCCAGGAGCCATTGCACCCTGATGGCTGTGGACTAGCCATCTGGAAAGTTTGGCCCTCCTGAGTTGTACCTTCCCAAAACGGTCTTAAACTTTTTATATGCAGTGTTGTTGCAGCCATGTTGGTCCCAGGAGATTAGAGACACAAGGTGAGTGAGATTTTTTTATTGGACCAACTTCTGTTAGTGAGAGAGACAGGTTTTCAAGCTTACACAGAATTCTTCTTCAGGGTCTGGGAAACTTGCTCAGAATGTCACAACTAAATACATCTTGTTTAAAGATCTTGTATTTAGCTGTGGCACTCCGAGTAAGTTTAAACTTTTTATGGCAGAAAAATATATATTTCTTCTTTCATCCATGTTTAACTTTGAAGGGGAAGAAATGACTTGCTCAGACTTTCCAAAAAGATTCACTTTTATGCTGAGATCAAGCATGAGACACCTTCAAACCACCCTTCCTTTATGATTGATGAGAAAGTGGAGCGTATGGCAGTCTTAACTATGGCTATTTGTGATCACCAGACCCCTCCACAGAAATGTGGGGCCCCAGTCAATCATGTTCGATGGAGCCCCACTCCCTTCCATTTCATTTTATTTACACAGATGTGTGAGCTCAGGGCCCCTGGTACAATTGTTCTGCCTTTTTCCCCTTCTTGTCAGTTGTGGTGATCAGTGCCAGAGTAATAACATATTTTTTACCTGAGTAAAAAGAACTGCATGGCGCATGGGCTTTTGGTAAGTGGTACAGCATTTATTCACATGGAATTTAAATAAATTATGCCTGTATTGTGGGATAAGGCTAGGCACGTGATATGTTGTGCTCTGATTGGATTTTTTTAAATCAGAGATGGAGCCAATTTGGGTTGGGCTGCTCTGCTCAATTTAAAAAAGGCGTGGGGAGAAGCTAATAAAATCCATAATTCCCTGTCATGAAATTCTCCTTATCCTTAGGAAATATATAGAGAGTTTTTCTACTTCTATCTGAAACTTCTGGGATTCTGGTTCAAATCCTTATCATAGCAGTAGTGACTAACAGTCATAACTATTAGTAGCCTGTGTGAAATGAGTTGGAAGGCTCACTCTAGTTTCAAATAAACAAATGTTCACATAATTAAAAAAAAAAAACCAAAAAACAAAAACCCAACCCTAAACACTAACTGGCACCCCTGCTGGCAGCCTCAGGGGAGCACAAAATGCTAACACCAAAATTTTCAGATTTGTGTGTTTAAGGCCAGGCATGTATGGCTTGATTTTTCAGAGATGCCGAGCAATCCCAACTCCTAGTGACTTCAGTAAGAGCTGGGAGCACTCAGCACTTCTAGAAAATCACGTCACTTACCCAGGTGCCTCATTATGGAGTTTGGTGCCTAAATGTAGACCCAAGTTTCAAAGTTTTGGCCTTGGTGGCAGGGAGAATTAATTACCCTCTCTGCCCGAGAGGTGGTCCCTCCAGATTAGAACTGTGGCAAAGCTTGCAGGTTGACTTTGAGTGGCTTGTACTGTCACTTCCTGTGATGAGCATGTACTGTCAGCAGAGGAATTCAATTTCCATCATTGCTAGTCTGGCATCTTTAACAAATACAACATTCACTTAATTTACTTAACATACTTTAAAAATCTTTTTGAATATCATTTCTTCAAATCATCTGTGAATGCTGCTATCGGGTATAAAGATGTTTTGTTCCTATTGTAAAGCCTGTGCAATAAAGGATTACAATTGCTTAACAGATACAGAAATCCCTTGGGTTTTGTTTTGTTGGGCGGGGGGGGGGTTGGCCTTTGTAAAGATACTGTACAAAATTCTCTAAAAAGAACCATTTTTATTTAAAAGCTTCTTTCCTATTTTCCTTCACGTTCTGTAGAAGTCTTTCCATAATGTAGTTTTAAAAATTAATGTTGCTGTAGTCAAATAAAAGTTTATTCCTAATGGCGTTTAGTTTTTATGCATCATATGATAGAGCAGCCTTCATTTGCTCACTTATAGACTGAAAGTCAGCAGTGTTATGAAATTATTTTTTTATTGCTTAGCAGTATGCAGATCTAGGGTGTCTTACACAAAAAAGAGTTGGGGGTTTTGTAATCCCTTAATCTGACATAATTATAAAGCAGCCTAGTGTTTTATGATATGTCCAAGTAAAATTAATTATTTTAACCAGATTGGATCCCCCGTAAGAACAATAACATGGAATTTTTCCAGTCACCATTTGAATTGTTTTTAATTTAAATTGTTTCACTATAAATTAATATATTTAAATTACCTCCAGGGTAAGGGATGATTGTAGACTTTCAGGGTAGATGGTTTAGGATTATACAGAGACCTCTAAACAGTTAGACATTATTCTGTAATTATGTCTAAATTCTTCCATCTAACTAAAGTATGCTATTGCTAAAGCACCTGTTACACTGGGATCTAAGCACTAATGCCAATGAACGATAATAGATAGATATCACAGAGCCGTGATTCACGCACGTAAATGTGTCCATCATCATGTTCATTCCTGATTATTATATTTTTGTTTGGTGTTCAACTATGGCTTCATGTTATATAATATTTAGATATGTTCAGGAACAAACTGTTGTAGTTCAAATTACATAAGTACTTTATAAAAGGGAATTTAGCATTGGTGAAAAGTACCTGTTTAGTCTCTCGGGCTATCAGAAGTCATTTGTTCACAGAAAGGATGTAATGTGCATTGTGGCTGTGCCACCTTCCAGTCCCCTTTTGGAATGATCACCTCTAGAAATATTAGGTACTCCACTGTATTCATTCAATTCTCAGTCCTTCTTTACCAATAAAAATGCAAATGTTTATGTGTTAGGGTTGTGGAGACTGGTCCACTAAGAGCTGGATGGAGACCTTCCTAAACATTTCATCTAGGCCATGAAAGAGCGATCAGATCAGATCATCTTACAGCTGCTGGCAACCTGAGGTAGATTTGAAACAACTCCAATACATTAGCCTTGAAACCAGATTCTTTTCAATACTCTTTGCATTCATTACTGAGACTTGTTACCCAGCTTTATATCAATAAGAGTACATTGACAGCAAACATAGTTTTGTGCTCATTCTGTTGTGACAGGATGAGTTTTCATTAATAATGTAGAGCTTCCTTCTTCCTTTTTAGTCCCCTAGACTCTTGGGAAGAACTCAAGACACCTTCCCTGGGAGGGAATTTGCACAGCAAAAAATGAAGGTCCTTGCTATTACTTATTTCTTTGTGTAGGAAGGATTGAATGAGGTCTCCTGATAGGAGACCTTTTTCTCTCCCCTCTAACATCCTTCAGAAGTAGCTGAATTTTATAGTCTTTCTCTCCCTAGGCTTGAGAAACCTTTCTAACGTATGCCTGCATGTGGTACAAATGGAGGGTGATTGGAACTATTGACTTTTACTCCTCTTGTCTCTAAAGTGTTTCAACATTCTGTCTTTCCAACCTCTCCCTGAAAGGGAAAGCAAACCCCCTTTTACCTAATTTTAAAGAATATTTTAAACTAACCACGTTTATTTTCCAGAGGAAAAAGATAAGGCAGAGAAAGGATGCAGTAGTCCTGCCTTAAAAACTCCACTGACACACGCCAGTTGGCACTAGGACTTGCCTAAATGTGTCTTTCTCTAGCTCAATTACTTCTTCATGTCTCTTTAGATAATCTATTTTAGCAACACGCTTCCTTTTCTGCCATCCATTATATTGCACCTTGGTTAAATATGACTCTAATTACCTGACTTTCACTGACCACATGGTGTTTTCAGTGTAAAATATATGCGCAGAATTGCAATCTCTTACATTCATTTCATTCTCCAGTATTTTCTCTTTCTCTCTGTGAGAGGTCGAGTGAGTAGAGTCCAAATGAGGGACAAATTACTGAGGGTTTGGAGCCACGGGTGCTGAAACAATGTGTATAGTGGGGGTGCTGAGAGCCATTGAACCAAACTGTCAACCCTGTATCTGATGGAAACCACTTCAAACCAAGGGATGTGGCAGCACCCTTTCAGCTCTAGTTCCAGCACCTATGTTTGGAGCGGACATAATGGAGATGGGGTTCTTGCAGCCAGTGCTGATTAAGAAAATTCAGAGCACCATTGCTAGAGTCCCCGTCTGCTTCTTAGAAATGCTCCTTTTGCATTGCCTCTGCATAGAGGCTCTAGGGAAGACTCCAACAGATCCACTCTACTCATGGCTGAGTTCTGTGGCAATTCCGAGCACGGGGGGCAAACAGCAATGGCAGTTACTCTACTCAAGAAGCTTGTCAGCTCACCCATGCAGCCACTTAAGGGATCTGTGTACTCCTGTCAATCTGCCTTTGAAGATTTTCGGCCTGATTTTGTTTGCACGTATACTTGGGTAAATCAAGAGTAATGCTCCATTAAGTCAATGGAAAAACTCCCATTGACTTCAGTGGGCTTTGGATAAAACCCAGGAACCTTAGTAACTTCTCTAAAACCCCAAGTATAAAAACATACTCATTCTGTCCTTTAATCCAGCACTTTCATAAGTAGAAAAGTACAGTTGTCCTGCACCAGGCACATACATTTCTGACTATTTATATTCTTTAGAACAGTTGATTTAAACAGACAGAGCCTGATTTTCACTGGGTCTCAGCATATACTGTCTTCTGATTTTGCATATGAAAATAACTGAGTACATAATTATTTGTGTCCTCTGAGATTAGTGGCCAAATCAAGACCAAAATATGTTGTCCTTCCCTTCCCTATTCCTTATATGTATTTCCCTTACTATATTGTTTCTTCCATTTGTATATGTATACACTTGTGAACATGCAAAATTTGGCTTAACGATTCCCTAGAAAAATTACATACTGTATTTTGCTACAAGTTCAAATTGCATCTGTTGAATTCCCCTCTTCAAGCTGCTTCTGTGTTGAAGTGTTCCTGTATGCCAAACACTACTCATCTGGAAACTATATCAAAGAGAAAATGCAGCTATGTTATAAATTCTTTTTTTTTTTTACACTCACCAGCCAATCACACCCACTTGTATACTAGATGCTCTTTTGGTCTCAAACAAAGAGGTACTCATTTTATGCACATTATCTCTGTATATGGTTATAGCATTTACCGTGTTTAGGTGGATGTTTCTTAAATACAACTGCTTTATTTTAACTGTAGCTATAAAGGTCCCAGTCCTGAGAGTTTGCTCCCTTCAGTCTGAGAGTAGTGAGGATACCAATTTCACATTGATTGTAATTTCATTGACTTCAGTGGAGTTACTCCTGATTTTACTCTGTTGTAAGTGAGGCCTATGGTGTTGTAAGGCCTACAGGATTGTTCTGAATGCTGGTTGGTTACTGGACTCACTAATAGTTAGGCAGTTCAGTACAATGATTTTCCTTTCAAATGGCTGGTATAGACTAAGACAAAAAAGGTGTCTCTGAAAGAAGTTGTATAGCTTCAATGAATTGTAGAAGCTGGTAGAGCTCATCAAGAAATGAGTGAAAATAATAGAACAAACTAATTACCAAAAGAGAAAAAGTGTTCCCCAGTGTAGTTCTTTAGGTCCCATTTCCTCCCCTGTAGTCTGTTAGTTTTATCTGAGGCTTTATCATCTGCCAAAAGATTTTATTTTGGGGTTTCCTTTTCTGTGGGCGGGTGGCTTCCTCCTTCCCTTAGAGCTGGTTCCATCTCTATCTTTAGGAACAGCAGAGCCTACTGTAGACCTTCCTGTCTCCTTTTTATTACATACCCTCATCCTTCCTTGCTACAAGTTTCTGGCCCCAGGAGCAACACACAAAATGAGAGTTGCAGCTATACTTTCTACTGCCTGGTTGATCCAGGAGGCTCTCGTTTTAAATACCAAAGTACACATATTTAAAACGCAGGACTGAGCATGCTTAGTAGAAAATTCTGCTATCTGATCATTTTCAGAAGTGACATACATGCTCCTGCAACTATTTGGTTGTCAAGGATTTGACAAGCTCAGCTACTGAAAAAGGAAGAGATTGTTAACTGATGAGGCTTAGTACTTTAAGAGCAAGAGATTGTGGGCCTTAAACTGTCCCTCTACATTGGTGTGAGTTTCATTAATCGAGTCCATCCAGACGTTGTTGTTTAAAAAAAAAAAAAAAAAAATCTCCTGCAATGGCCATTTTTAGGAAGTCTCACCTCACATATGTATTTTTTAACTTTAACTTTTGTGTTATAATGTGCTCTGGAGAAAAAAAAAGTCTTACATTTTTAGCATCACTGAATCATATGATCTTTGTGAAGGTAAAATAATTAAGGGGCTAGCTCTCAGGGTGTTACCTATGAGGGGTTCTTTTTTGCAGAGAGGTTTTTATCACTGCATATTGCAGCAAGTGGTGGGTAGTGTAAGAGTGCCAATGTAGTGATTTCTTAGTTTTTGATAAACGGACCTCTTGCACTCTGAGATCTTCTGTTTTTATTTCCATTGCTCTTTCTCTCCCTGTCACCACCCTGCTGTGTGTCGAGGTCTATCTTTTTCTAGGTTGTTTGCAGTCTCCGTAATTGATAACTTTATTGGCAGGCCCCGTGAAAAAGACTTGATGCCTAACCATAAATGATCCATCTTTTTATTTCATCTGCTAGTTTTTATGTCAACAGGAATATGTTGATAATATAATGACACAAATAAATGCACATCTCTCAACTATTGGTAAAACATTGGACTTGGGCAGCGATGTGGGTGGTGCTCATTTTGACAATATAATGGTGGCACATAACAAGGTAGGTGGAGATGGCTTTCTCTTTAAAAATAAGAAGACTGAATGAGAATTCCAAGTGAAAAGGTGACAAGCTCCTCCCTAACTAGAGACGAAGTTTTCTAAGTCTCTAACAATTTGATGATATGTCAGTCTCCCCAGGATTGTTAAGGGGTCAGATCAGTTTTTGCCAGGACTGCATCATCCAGTCATTGTACTCCATAGTAAACCCAATCTCTCCATTTTTCTCTCTCTCACACACACTCTCTCTCTCTCTCTAATTGGATAAAATTGTAAACAGTAAATATAAAAATTAAACAGCTTCTGCTGAAGCCATCAATAGTAAGTGCTTATTAGCTTATATATAACTGTGCTGGCACGATAGCTTCAAATTGGCTGCTGAAACTGATGTGCCATGAACAAGGCAAGCTTTCCAAAGGGATAATATGTGGGTTTCAGTAATCGTACCCTCAGCTTTAATTGCCATTTTGGTGCCTTTAAATTTTTATCAGTTTTTGAAGCAACATGCTTGACTTCCTTAATGGTAGTGGGTGAAGTGGGCTAACTTCTTCACCACTGGTGCCCAACGGTACAGGAAGTCAATGGTGCAGTTACCAAATGGCAGCAGGCCCCAGTCAGAATCCATTATAACACCTGACTCCCATGTTCTAGAATTCCATTTGTGTCACTGAGTAGATAAAATGACTAATATTTTAAGATTGATATTGGCAGGACGTTAAAGGAAAAAGCAGCTCAGTAGACCACAGACAAGCCTAACGGGCCTCAAAAAAGGTGATGTTTACCATCCGGTGAGGTTTTTTTTTTCAATGTTGTTCTACTGTCTGTTTGGATTGCAAATACCTTTTTGGGTGAATTGTGAGACTCCCTCATTCACTGACCATGGAACAGTGGAAAGGTGTTTTCACCCTGCTCATTTCCCCACCCCACAATCACCTGGAATGACCAAAAACAACTACTGCTCAGCCAAGAAATAAGTTCATTGGTAGCTGTTGAACGTCCTGCTTGTTATCTGCGTTCCCAGTGCCTATGTCAGGCTAGCAACTAGCTCCCCACCCCCTTTTTATTTCTCTCCTATCAGTTAGGAGCTAGAGGAGGAGAAGGAGTATTGTTTTACTGAATTGAGGGCTTAACATTAGTGTTCTGTTGTGCCATGTGAGAAACCTGGGCTCAAGTTCTTCGTAGGTGTTAAGAGGGAGTTCATCAGGCTGTTTGAAAGCATCTCCTTGACATGATTGACTGCTGTTGGCTGGCTGTGAAATGAGCCAGATTCAGTCTTCATAGGCTGATAGAAGTTCCACATTGCAGCGTCCTAAATTGAAAAGATGAATCAGCAGAGACAGGAACTGCAAACGATTGTCACCAAATCCAGACTATTTAACCCAGACCCTTGACAGGATGTCAATCTCCTTGAGCATATCTGGAGGAGTTCACCAGGCATCTTCGCTCAAACATATGGCTGGGAGACAATGCCCCTGCGGAAATACCAAAGCCCTCTCTCCACTAGGGACATATAGGTAGCCCTGGAGTGTACACCTTCTGCCAGCATTTTAAGCACAGTGTTTGCTAGACCCCCGCCTTAGCAGGGTTAAGTAGCATGACGCTTAAAACAGTGTCAGCTGCCATAAGGCTGTCTACACTAGGATTTCCAACTTTGCTGAGACTGATGGAACTGATGTTAGCAACAGCGGGAAATATCCCCCCTGTAGATAGGGCCAAGAGGAGCAGGTCCCTTTCTCTTCTATTTCCTAAAGAGCGGACTGGATCTTAAATATCTATTGCCTTATGCTCGGTGAAGAGTTTTTTCTGTAGTCATATCACAATTTCCTGATGCTTGAAAGATTTGCCGAAAACCAAACCAAACCTCTTGTTGTGCCCAATTGTATTGTCTCTAGTTCCTTTCTAGAACCATTCTGTTTATTATAAATGGCCCGCATTTACCTGGCATAAAAATGATGAGATGTTTTGGGTTCTTAAGTTGAAGAGAAGATACACACACACACGAATATACTGTCGCAATTGAAAACTGATCTGGTAAGCTTCAAAAGCAGAGCTTGAGCAGAGCATCAACATTTTGGACTGGAGATATGGCTGAAGCAGAAATAATGTCAAATTTAGTGCCAAGAAGTAAGGTTGAACTCATAGCAGTAGTAGTGTAGCGAGCTATGTACATGCTGCAGCTGATAAAAGGTTAGTGGGAATAAACTTTTTAAAGACTACTTTAAGATTGCAAAAGCATGAAATAGAAGCTTTGTAAAATGAATAAAATATTTGTTTCAAAGTAATCTCATGGTGCTTCTGAGCATGTAAGGCTGGTTTTTCCTGGATTTTCCTGGTGGGTGGTTTTTTTGTTGTTGTTTTTTGGTGGCAAGGTTCCGCTCATGTTTTCTTCTGCTATTTCTGCCACCTGATCTATTTAAACAAGATATAATGTAGACTGTTGCGTTTTTAACAGCCTAAAAGACTGTAGTGTTACTATCTGTAAGCCGTGGTGTTCTCCTGTAGTGTTTCCTTTTTCATAAGCAAAAACAACAATGAGTCCTTGTGGCACCTTCGGACTCCTCATTGTTTTTGCTGATACAGACTAACATGGCTACCGCTCTGAAACCTTGTTTATAAGGAATCAGTCGTTGCTCTATGTCTTGGAATAGGAGTTTCATGACTAATGATGATGGTGCTGGGATGTTCTGAAAATTATTTTGGGGTTTTTGCTATAATATTTAACATTTAATTTTTTCAGTTACTTGATTAAAGCCCAAGAGCTTCGCTCCTCTGGAATCAATAACTTTGGAATGAATGTAAATTGTTTTTAATGTGTAACACATGCATTAAGAAATGTCTCATGTCTTAAAACGAACCACTCCTAAAATAAATCCTGCATCTGTGCAGGACCCTTGAGAGTCTTATTAATATCACAATGCAGTAGTGTACACAATTCAGCAAGGTGACCAAAATGGGCACTCTTTAGTTATTTTTCATGTTTGATTTGCTTCTCTGTGAATTTAATGTAAAGGTGGTTATGTTAAGCTAATTGTACTTCGGCTTTTTATATTCTGCTGCTGAATGGAATCACGTAGAAGGTCTTTTTTTTTTCTTTCTCCGAAGAATGGAACATTTGACCAAAATTACCATTTTTTTACTTTAGATAAAGAACCTTGCTGTCTATTACAAAAAGTGATTTATTAGTACATGGTGCACACTCTTTGAGATACAGTGTCTGACTAGCCAATGAGACATGGGTAATCACAAATTGTGATGCCTGCAGAATCAAATTATATTTGACATTTAATATAAACCCAAACACCTAAATGCAAAATATGACCTCAATAAAAAAAAGCACATGATTTCTAGGATGAATTTTCTCCTTATCATAAATCTACACTGTGCAAAATGACTGATCCTTATGGATCAGAGTTCTCATTGCTTTTCTGAGATGTCCTACATATTGTACTGTCTCCAGCTATCCTGCTTGCTGTTTCTGTCTCTCTGCACATATGTGCCACCCGCCTGCAGAAGCAAGTAAACAAAGCTGATCCCAGGGCCACACTTCGATCCCTGAAGTGGATTCTGACCAGGAAGATTTCTTTTGTATAAAAATAGATTGCACACCCACTCAACTTTTGCTGCAGAATGTATGTCACTTCTGAGATCCGATGCTGTACAGTTGGTACCTTTAGTATTGTAATTCACTGGTAACCTCTTAACCATGTATTGATGTCCAGTACATACCCTCTGAGGAAAACAATTCAGAGCTGTCGTTTCTGTCTCGAACTCTGACTCATATAGCATATCAGTGATGGTGGTGAAGTAGTTAATTCATTTTCCATCCATAATTTTTACTTTGTAAAACCAATTTGACACAGTCTAGCAGGGTGCTGTTATTGAAAAATTGAAGCACCAGGTGTGATTAAATAAGATCATACATTTCATTCCCTCTTTAATTTCACATCACTCTTCAGCAGCTGTATCTTTCTGCTTCCTTATAGTTGGAGAATGCACTGCATTCATAGTAGGCATCTCACCGCGGTGGTAGCATGCGCCGTCAGGCTGTTGCGAATTGAATCTGTTTGTGCACACAAATTATTTATTGTTTGATGGACCGGGTTTATTAATCTGGTGGTTTCTCTAAAGAATGAAATGCTTTATTGTAATATGGACAAACCTGGCCTATCTCTCAGCAGCTGTGAAAGATCATGCATTCAGCAGATTATAGGTGCCATTCCACTGCATCGGGAAGAAGAATTCAGAAGCCTGCAAAAGAGTTTGGATCCCCTTATATGCACTGTGAAATGCTTCTCTGCAGGGGGCTCTCACATACACCCTCTTCACTGGGATTCCATTGCTCTCCACAGGCACAAGAACAGCAGGAGCTACAGTAGTCTTGAATAGAGACTGGGAGTGGCTAAGTCATTATGCAAGGTAGCCTGTCTCCCCTTGTTTTTTTCCTGCAAAACCCCCCCCAAGACGTTCTGGTTAAACTTGGATTATTGCTGTGCACATTGTAAGATGAGCTGTTGCCAGCAGGAGAATGAGTTTGTGTGTGTGGTTTTTGGAGGGGGGGGTGTGGGGAGGGGGGTGAGAAAACCTGGATTAGTGCTGGAGGTGACCCACCTTGATTATCATGCGCACTATAAAGAGGGGTTTCAAAGGGGGATGGGCTGTTGCCAGCAGGAGAGTGAGTTTGTATGTGTGTGTGGGGGGGGGGGGAAGGGTGAGAAAACCTGGATTTGTGCTGGAAATGGCTCTACTTGATGATCACTTTAGATAAGCTGTTGCCAGCGGGGGAGTGGGGTGGGAGGAAGTTTTGTTTCATGGTCTCTGTGTGTATATAATGTCTTCTGCAGTTTCCACGATATGCTATGCATCCGATGAAGTGAGCTGTAGCTCACGAAAGCTCATGCTCAAATAAACTGGTTAGTCTCTAAGGTGCCACAAGTACTCCTTTTCTTTTTACGAATACAGACTAACACGGCTGTTACTCTGAAAGTAGTCTCAGGGCTGCCCTAACTGGTACAAACTGCTGTGGTGGAAGGGATTCTCCCTTTAACCCTTGCTCCTCTGCCTGAGTGGGAGCAGAGGTGGTATTTGGCCCACATTTACCATATATTTAGTTATAACATGATGGCAGGTACTAAAAAGAATGATGAGTGATATTAGAAGACTAATTGGATTCTAAGTAAACCTCTGGTAGTTATCCCCAGATACCTGCTACATTTCCAAAACCCGGCTGGCCTTACTCCACTATAGCCAAAAGCACCAAATGAACAATAAGATAGCTAAAATCACCAGAGGAGAGTGGGTTCTCAGCAGTGTACTAAAGTTGTTCCCTCATGCGTATTGATAAGAAGTGAGTGTGTATGTGGCACTGACAGGGTCTGAGCTGATCCGGTACAGCTGTGCCAAACTGAACCCGAACCATGAGCGTCTGTGTTCAAGTTGCCAGCGTTGTGACATGGTTTGCGTTGTACATTATCACACTGTCATGTCAGCACAGAAGAGCCCAATTCTTGGTGACTCATCCCTGGAATATGCATGACAGAAAAGGGCTGTTGTAAGCCTTTCCCTTGTTTCACCCTGACTATACGCTATCTACTGGGCTGCCGTTACACCCAATGATTATATCACATATCCTCCAAAAGAGTAAGCTAAACTGAATGAATGCCACTTTTTACTTCTGAATGAGAGCGTCCACAGAGGTTTAATGCTCTTCAACTAATGTGCGTGTACTTCACAACTGTAGTTAACTCATCTTAACTTTCCTGAGTGTCCTTGTGTAGACATGCTTTTAGAGCTGAGTGGGGAAAAAAGCCATTCCACCTGGGGAGCTCAATCCCCAAGCAAGAGAAGAGGGGTACCCGGCTTGGTCCATGGAACAGGTTTGAGGGGTCTAAGAGATGTCATGTGTCCGATCTTAAAGAGGGACCTGCCATTGAGCATAAGTGCTCGTGGGATGTCTGACTCCTCTTAACTTGGATTCAGGGAGCAGGATGAAGATCAGTTTTTCATTTCTCCCAGAGTAGACCGGGCTCCCCAGGTCTAACCCCAGTCAGATCAAAGTGACTTGCATATAGTGCAAGACTCCCTCTCCCCCCCACCTCCCGACACTTACACCTACCTGTCTTACTTCATGCACGAAGACATACTCTTTGGTCTGAAAGAGGAAAAACACTGCATTCTAAAGGAAAGTGTAACCAGGTGCTTGAAGGGCTGGAGGGCTAGTAGTGGTTGGCATGCCTGATCCTCTGGGCCCTTGTTTCCCTGGTTGAGGTGCCTCAGTTTTTGAGGCAGTGGGGTAGGGAGACCTGGGCCCTCCCTCTCCACTGATTCCCAGCCCTGGCTCTTGTATGAGTCGACCCCTGAACAGGGGACCCTCCCAGCAGGGAGTCTAAATCCACTGGCCTGAGCTACTTCCTACTGCTGTCCCTTCAGTTTAGGGCATGACCCTTATAGTCCAATTCGCTGGAGTGGCTGGGCCTCCAGTAAGGCCCCTTGTAGGTCTTGGGCAGCACCCTGCTGCAGCGCCGGGCTCCAGCCATAAGTTTGGTGAGGCTGATCCCCACTGTGTCTCTGGGCTTCAGTCACCCAGTTATTTCAGTTGCCAGAGGCTCCTAGGGCTCCTCCGCAGTCTCCCTTGGCTGGGGAGACAGTCCTTCCTCCCTGGTGGCTGCCTAGGCTGGCAGGCTAGTGACCCTTCCCCTCAGGTAGGGAGGCAGCTCACCCACCAGTCAGCCCCCAACTCAGCCCGGTTGTCTCCTTTTCTCCCCCTGCAGGCCAGGCATTGGCTGCAGATATAACAGGGCGGGGCTATTTGGCCCGAAGGCTCTCTTTAACCCCTGCTGTGCTGGTAGGCAGTTTCTCTGCTTCATCACAGAAAGTTTTCCTTTACATGAAAAGAAAATTAGTGAAACGATTTTCTTGGGGAATGGAGGAAACAGTTCTGACCTTTCTTTCCCTGTGTGATACAGATTAAGCGCTGCAGATTCATCAGAAGTGAAGCCAATAATCAAATCAGTGGTTGGAACTGGCTGTAACTTTGTGTGACTTTCTACATAATAATTACCATATGCAATGGGACTCATGTCCAGTAAATTCTGACATGGTGACACTGTCGGCTGAGAGATGTTATTGCTGATATAGACAGGACTATTACTTGTATGTGCTTGCTTTATTTTTCTCAGGCATTCCCTTATATAAAATGAAAAAAATGTGTGTTTTATGGTGAGTGAGGTGTTAAGAAGGGAGATTTTTCTTTTGTGCTGTTTCACTTTCCTGTCCCCATGCAAGACATTCAACTGTTCAAAAATCATGAGTCAGACCTCCCAAAATTATGAATCTGTCTTAAAATTTTAAGATTTAAAAAGAAACCCAAATTTTATTATTTTTTATTTGTCTTGTGGTTTTTTGAGCCTCTTGGATGTGCTTGAGGCTTGGTTTTAAGCTTTTCTCCCCAACCATGAGAGCTAAAAGCTTGTTTGTTTGTTTGTTTTAATGAAAGTAGAGATTATGACATCATCACAGATTCCAGCGGCTGTTGCTTTAAGAAAAACACTAAATATCACGTTACTCATAATAATATCATTAAAGTTGGCAACACTGGGTGCCCTTCCAAAGCAGCAGTTTTACTGCCCTGGCGGAGCATGTTGGTTCCTCTTTTACCTGCTTCACTGTTATTCCTTCCTTCCAACATGTGGCATAACGCTGCCCTTTCTCTCTCACACACCTGTCAGCTGCTTTCACCACGCTTGCTCTCATGAAAATGCCCGTCTTCGGCTAACTACTTCTATGCTATGCCCTTCACTCACACCTGCCCTGGGATAAGATGCTTCACCTGAATATCTGCTTTACTTCCTGAACTGAGAGACAGCCACATTCCAAAGGAATTCTCCTTTCCTGTTTTGTTAACAAAAACAAAACAGATTTTTAAAGAGATTCAGTGTTTTGGAGGGAGGAAAAAGGTTGGAGTCCCAGACAGGAAAAAAACAACCATGAAAAAATAAATCCAATGTAATTGGAGCTATAATTAAAGACCTTTATTTAAAAACAACAACAACAACAGATTGAATGAAAGAAAAATATGTGCTTTTCAATGAAGTACCTTTCGGGAAGATGTGCTTGTGGCTAAAGCCGAAAACTGTGATTCAGGACATCTGGGTTCTATTCCTGGCACTGCCACTGACTTTGTGTGGGACACTGGACGAATATCTTAACCTTTCTTTGCCTCACTCGCCCCATCTGTAAAGCAAGGACAGATGACCCCTAGCTCATAGCGGTGCTAAGAGGTTTAATGTTCCTTAGTATTTGTAAGTGCAGTGAGGTGGAAGTTCTTTTGATAGAAGTTGCTACAGTATTGAAATCTTGTTAATGTATTACATGGCTTTTCAGAATTTACTGTATTAAGATTTATATCTTTGAGATAAAATATTAAAAACTTTGTGAACCTATTCAATATATATATACCATATATATAAACCATATGTCTATTTGTTGTAAGTATAATGCATCCTATGGCATCTCATAAGAGCAGGAGCTGCTTCAGAGGGGAACTAAATGGGTTGAGATCCCCTCTTAGCCTGGCTATTGGTGGCATTAATGCACATTGTTGCACATTGCTTTTTTTAAAAAGTGGCATTAATGCTTGCGAAAGTTGCTAGATCAGTGGTTTTTAACCTGCGAGCCGCTTGCAACCCAATCAGCACACTGTTGCGGCCCATGTGACATCCTCAGGGCCATACAGGTAGTATATATATATTGTGTGGATGCAGCTCACCTAACATAGAGAGCTGCATATGCGGCCCACGATGATAAATAGGTTGAGAACCACTGTACTAGACTGACAGTCCTGGAGACTGGACTTTATTTTTCTGTAACAGCAGTGCAAGTTTCCCCACTCTTTTCAGTCTTCGTGCTCAGTTATGATGGTAGTTTTGTGATAGTGGCGATTCATAGACATTGATAATGACAGTAATTGTCATTGGATCAGAGAGAGAGAGAGAATGACTCTGTAGTTAGTGGTAAGGGCACTCACCTAGAATGTGCGAGAGCCAAGCTCAGGTTCTTGCACCAGTGACTATTCCTCACACAGTCAGAAATGGGGCTCAAGGTTTATGTACATTTCCCAGTGCTAACTGTTCACACTCTTATGTGAGTGGTTTACTGTACCAAAGAACCAGACTCCTAGCACCACTGGGGCCAGTGAAACTACTGCATAAGCAGGAAAGAGCTGTTCAAGAAAAACACTTAAATAACTGAATATTGAAGAGAGGAAAAATCAGAGCTTAACATTGGTTGAGTTTCAGTAGAAGTAATGAAGTGTGAAATGTGCTATTCCCAACCAGTACACCATGCTGCTTTAAATTACAGAATATATAATTATATAGCATTAAAATTCCAGTGCATCAGTCTTTGACAAAATATGAAATGAAAACAGACAAATGCATGAATCTATTTATGAGACAATTATTGTAATAGGAATGGGTAAGAGTGTAAACCCTAACCATTCTCATTATTTTAAGACTGTGCCCTTAGGATCCTTTGATTCTGTGCCCTGGTAAATATTCACTTACTGTTGCGAACCAATTTAGTGAAGGCCAACAACCTACACACTACATACTAGCTCATCTAAACTAGGATATGCACATAAGCCCTAGAGCTGCTTACACACATACACATGGTGTTGCAATGTCTGTGAACACATGGGAGATTGCAAGGATGCACATAGGATTGGTTATTCCCAACCAAATCATTGGTCCATCTGCACCAGTATTGTGCATCTGGTAGTGACCGGCATCTAAATTCACATTAATCCATTTAACCAAATGTTTAATGCAACAATGCTCCATGTCCACCACTCCTGGCTCTTGTTTTAATCACAAAATCCTTAGAATTGGAGGTACCATGATACATTTGCAAATAGATGGCAAATGCAGAGTTTGCCTACATGGCAGTAAAACACCCATGGCTGGGCCATATCAGCAGACTCGGGCTCATGGGGCTCAGGTTGTGGGCTATAAAATAGCAGTATAGAGGTCTAGATTTGGGCTGGATCCTGGGCTCTAGGACCCTCTCCTGGTGGTGTCCCAGAGCATGAGCTCCAGCTCAAGCCTAACGTCTACACTGCAATTTTATAGCCCCGCAACCCAAGCCCTGTGAGTGTGAATCAGTTGACACAGGTCAGCCGTGGGCATTTTATTGCAGTGTAGTTATACCCATAGAGTTTTTATAGTGCCCACTGTACAACTGGGGGGAAGAAGAAGAGAGAATTTCTTCCCATTCTCTTTAGGAGAACCTCCACTCTGAAACACCATTAAGTAGTTTATACCCTAAATCTGTCCTCCTGCACCCGTAAATCTAGTGGAACTAATCCTCTGGAGTCTAAGTATCTCCTATTTAAACTTTTTAAAGAGGGACTGGATTCCTTAGGAGGCTGTTAATGGTATATATAGTCTAGATCAGCAAGTTTCAAACTTTTTTCAAACTTGGGGACCCTTAAAAAATTTTGCATAGAGGTACAGACCCCTTTGGAAATCTTAGATATAGTCTGCGGACCCCCAGGGGTCCACAGTCCACAAGTTGAAAACCACTGATCTAGATAACTAGCTCAAATGTAGCCCAGGCCAGGAGTGACCAAAAGTTGTTTGGTGACACATTTGAAACTAATTAACGTTCTCACTAGTTCTCTCATGAGTAGGCAAGTATCCACATTGCAAAGCCATAGCTAAGGACAGAATGGCCCGAAGACTGAACCACCATCTCATTTCTAGACTAGGATCACATTGGTGGAGTTGTCACATTGGTGCAGTTGTGAGGCTTTTTTCCTGTAGCCTATCTTTTTCTTGTCCAGCTGAACAGTGAACTTAAATCCGCAGATTTTCTGACATGTTTCATAAGCACTTAATTAACTGAAGCAAATAAAAGACCAACTTTCTTCCTTCCTAGTTCTTGGTAATAAACTGAGTCCCTAGACAACCAATGGGATAAAAAGTGCACACATAATATGTATTCTAGGTAGAACAAAACAAGAGCTCACAAAGTTCAAGAAGGAAACAGCGTTGTTTAGTCTCTGGAATGCTTATGAGGCTGTGCTCAGAGGTAGGTTGATTTTGGTAGGGTGACAGAAGAAAAAAAGGAAATAAACTTGGAGCTTAATGACCTTTACAGGAAAACAAAAATTTCAGAGGGAAAACATAAAAGATGACAGGTGCTAGCAGAACACAAGAAGACTGTGAGCTGGGGAGTGAACACGGGGGGGGAAACCCACATGGAATATATGATATTGTTAATTAAAAAGTAACACATTTGATAGAGCAGTTAATGTGACATAATCACTGGTATTAAAACAGACCGGGATCTCACTGTTTCTGACCCCTCAACTAATAATAAAGAAATTTGTACATTTCCGGCAGAAATTTTATACATCCATCAACCCTCTCTGTAAGCGGGAGGAAATTGTGGAACATCTGGGACACTGAGGAAAAGATAAATATGGCTATATTACACCAGGAGGAAGGGGCTGCATTATTCTTAAGGACTGGAGGAGTGAGTGACTCTCTTGTGATTGAGATGATTGATTGGACCTGAATGTTTGTTCTGGCCCTAGTATTTTAAGTCTGGGAATAAGGAGGAGGCTTCTTTTGAAAAATGTGTTTTAATGTACATTTTTTAACGTGGAATGCACACAAAACGAATTATCGGGAATGAGGCTCCATTTCCCAGCAGTGGACCAGTGATGGCAGAGCCAGTCTGTAAATGTCTTGCTCTTGCCCTGAACAAAGAGAGTTTCCTAGGAAAAAATACTCAGTGTTGGAGAACAGTCTCCCACTTGCCTCTTCTGAGTTGAAGTGTGTTCAGTACGTTTGGCATTTTGTGGATGCCAACCCCTATCACTGAAAGACAAGTACCAGGATTCTGTTGTCATTTGGACATTGCTTCATACCACTCACCGTAACCATCCTTTGTCTAAAACTCTACATCTAACCAAGTTTGTGTGCTTAAGCAATAGGCAATCTAAAATATAAAAAAATGTTGTTTGGAATTTATGTAATGACTGTCTCACCCAAGGGATTGGTATTTTGAGGTCTTTGCAGTGGTTGGCACTAAAAAGTCAACATTTGCTAAGTAATATACAGCTATCTGGGAAATCCATTGTGGGTTTTTTTTCCCTCCCCTAGTCTTAACACCAGTGATACCTTGTTAACTGTGTGATAGCATTTGGCAAATGCTGACCTTTTAATGGCTTTATTATAATACTTAATAAAGCATAGTGCATGGTAGTGACCCAGTTATTGGAGCACATTATAATGGGAATAAGAATTCAAATGTATTGGCTTCTGCCAAAAGGATGTACGTTATTCCCAATTTCTTGGGTCATTGTGAGGAGAAAGTAGCATATGTTTATGGTATTTTGGTATGATGTTAGTTCTAAAAGGTACTGAAGTAAAGGTTGGTTTTTTGATACTTAGGATATGATTCACCTCTGGAACAGGAGGTGGGGTGGTGTTTGTACCACTGCTACCCAGGTATTCTGATGTTGGAAACTGTCTTTAAGTTGCAATCAGGGATCCATAAGAACCTTACCAGAGAACTGTCTGGAGGATGAACTGGTTCAGTGTTTCTCTCTCTAGCCAACAATACTTGCCTTTGGGACAGTGCTGGCCCTCTAGCACAGTGGAAGCTTCAGGCACTTTGGGTTGACATAACCACCCTTTCTGCTTCCTGGGATATATTAGCCAAAGGAATTCAACCTATCCCTGAGCTAGAGCAAGTTCTTCGTGGTCAGTTTTTAAAAATGACGAAAAATTGCCCAAGTCGTTTATATATATCCTTTCTAGGACCTGGGTAAAAAACCCAACAACTATATTTTATGCTCTTAAGCTTTGTCTGCTGGTTTTACAGAGACAGTAAACAAACCCTATTCCCAGTGCTCTGCTGACAATACTGATGATGGTGGTGCACAAATTAGGAGGTAAACAAAAAGCCATGTTCATTTCAAGCTCCATTAGAAACACAGGCAGAAAACAATCAATGTCTCCCAAACACAAAAGGTCAAAATTGGTAGGCAAAGAAACTTTGGTTTTCAAGTAGCTAAGAAAGGACTGCATACAATAGACTCACTCTCCCCTTCTTTTTAATTGGCAAGCAAGAAAAACCTGCTGGACAGTGTAATGAAGAATATATGAAAAATAAACAACTATCAATAATCATTTTTAGAAGAGAAATACACTGCAAGTGTCTGATAGTGATTAAATTTTTGCATTTAAAGGCTGCCTTTCTATTTTAAATCTTGCCTGTAGGATTTTATGGACATTCAGTAACATCTATAGTCTTGGCCTGACACGTATGAAGGATCATTCTTTTGAAGAGCATAATCATAAGATTTCACTCTGACATTCTATTGGTGTAGTCTTGTATAAGAGTCCTTGGGGGGCCTTTTAATCGAGTTTTAAACTTTGTTGTACATCCAGGATTAAGTCTAGAGAATTCATGTGTGTCATTTTGTTATCCAGTTACGCAGCAGAAGATGACCAGAAAAACAAATATGATTTTATGTAGTGTTGTTGTAGCTGTGTTGGTCCCAGGATATTACAGAGACATGGTAGGTGAGGTAATATCTTTTTTTGGACCAACTTCTGTTGGTGGAAGAGACAAGCTTTCAAGCTTACCCAGAAGTTGGTCCAATATAATATAATACTGTTTTTTTAATACATTTTCATTTTACGGTAACATGCATTCTTCATCCCTGACAACAATACATGTTCATATGTAAATTTGAGATTTAGTTAGCATCCTAAACCAAATTCCACATGGCTTCTTCGAGTTATATATTACAATACAATTCTGAATTAGTGTGAGTGCCAAATTCTTCAAATATTAACACTTACCTAATTTTATTAATGTGAACAGTCCCATTGAAGTAAATGGAGCTCCTTATTGAAGTAAAGTTATTCATGTGCTTACATGTTTGTAGGATCAGTACCTTAGTTTGTGTGCCAATGGATGTACTGAAAACTTATGCCTGTATTACTGTGCCATGATACCACTGTGACCAGTTGGGTCACAGAAACCCCCTTGGGACTGCCACCTGTTGTGCTGGGCCTACCTCTGAGCTCGTTTTCCTCAGCAGCTTGGGACTTCAGTACCTTGGCTGGTTGTGCCAGACACACTAGCCTGCTACAAACACAGACCCAGGTCTGAACCACATCCCCCAAGAGCTGCAGGTTTAACTGAAAACAGCTTAAGAAATACTCCTGTCTCCAACACCCAGATACCCAGTTCCCAAGGGGATCCAAACCCCAAATAAATCTGTTTTACTCTGTATAAAGCTTATAAAGGGTAAACTCATAAATTGTTCACTCTCTATAACACTGATAGAGAGATATGCACAGCTGTTTGCTCCCCCAGGAATTAATATTTGCTCTGGGTTAATTAATAAGTAAAAAGTGATTTTATTAAGTATAAAAAGTAGGATTTAAGTAGTTCCAAGTAATGACGGACAGAATAAAGTAAGTTACCAAGCAAAATAAAATAACACACGCCAGTCTAAGGCTAATACAGTAAGAAACTAAATGCAGGTAAATCTCACCCTCAGAGATGTTCCAATAAGCTTTTTTTACAGACTAGACCTCATCCTAGTCTGGGTCCAGCAATCACTCACACCCCTGTAGTTACTGTCCTTTGTTCCAGTTTCTTTCAGGCATCTCTTTCGGTGGAGCCAGCTGAAGACCAAATTGGGGGGTTTCCAGGGGCTTATATAGGCTCTCTCTCTTGTGGGTGGAAATCCCTCTCTCCCCCTGTGTAGAATCACAGCTACAAGATGGAGTTTTGGAGTCACATGGGCAAGTCACATGTCCATGCATGACTCAGTTCTTTACAGGCCGACGCCATTGCCCACATGTTAGCCTGAACGTTCCCAGGAAAGCTCAGATGTGGATTGGCGTCTATCAAGGTCCATTGTTAGACAAGTACTCCCAATTATTTGAATAACACCTTCACGCTATGTTAACCAAATCTGGCCTTAGGTGCTTTCTACAGCGAACATTTAAATACAAGCATAGAGCCAACGCTCATAACTTCAGATATAAAAATGATATATGCATATGAATAGGATGAATACATTCAGTAAAACATAACCTTTTGTAAAGATGTGTTACATGGCATATCTAGCATAAAACATATTCCAGTTATGTCATATTTACATTCATAAGCATATTGCTATAAAGCATTATGGGGTGCAACATCACAACCACTGCTATGGTTAAAGATATGTCTGTACTCACTGTAAATCCTTCCAGCATAGAGTAGTATCTTAAATGCTGCTGATAATAAAACATCTCACTCCTATAATACCTTCCAGCCAGTGATCTCAAAGCACTTTAAAAAACATTAATGAATTAAGCCTCACAGCACCCCTGTGAGGGTTGGTATTAGTCCTGTTTTACAGATTAGGAAACTAAGGCACAGAGAGAGGAAAGGGTCACATTTTCATAGGTGATAGTGCATTTACAACTGTGTATATGATGTTGAGACTGGCTAAAAATCAGCTCCAACAAAATCATGGTCAAGATCTGTGCAAGAACAGAATTTGGGAGTGTGGACAGCATAGGTAATTGTAAAAGGCGCTTCAGAGCACTACTCAGCTTTACACCTTCTTCCAAAACAGCTGCATCTCACGTCACTTCTTTGAGATGTAGCTTGCACTTCTTGTCATTATCTTCAATGGACATTAACATTTTTGTTTAATTTGCCTGTGAACCCCAGAACACCTGTGCCCGTCCGCCCATGTAATTTGTCTGTCCTTAGGTTCTTGTCCTAAACTTCCAAATATCGCAGTTGTTCGTTCCTCATCTCTTTCTTTTATTGATCATTTTTAGTTGCATTTTATATGCAGAGAAAGTTAATTCTGAAAAGGTAGGGGTCCATAGTATCCTTTCATAATGATTCCTTTATCTAGTCTGCTCAATTTTCAAGTTACAAGATGACTTTTTTTCCTAAAAATCCTCTGCAAACTCTGTCTGATTCTGCTTTCTCACTCTAGCATAATCACCAGTCGTATTGATTCTGTAATCAGGACTTACTGTAGCTGACAATATCGTAACTGATGTGTAAGGTGGAATATAGACATCAGATCACTCTTCCATATTTGCACTGGCTGTGTATTACCAACAGTACTAAAATCTTGTTTTGGTCAGTACAATATGCAGCTATTATTCAAAGACACGTAGAAAGCTGATATATTGAATTCTATTTTTTACAAAGTTACTAGGATCTCTCTCATTGCATGTTAAGGTTTGTCTCTTTGCCTTCATAATTGGCAATGCTGAGACTGTGACGTTTGTATTTAGTGCTTTCTGTCCCCCTGTTGTAGGTATTTATTTACTTTGTCAAAGTTCTGATTGCACCCTCCCTTTCAATCAGTTCTACAAATCTGAGGTCAAATCCTGTTTATCTTAATCATGAGAAATTAACTTCAGTATGACTCAGCATTTGGCCTGCCGATTTTTGTGTTTGCCTGTTAATAAATTATGAATGTCCTATTGCAAAAGTCTGCCTTCCAAAACCAGCATTCATGACATGTAAGTAGTAATGTTTTCAGTGAAGCTTGAGGGCATATAGTGCTTTCACTGCGTTCTAATACAGTAAATTCTTTCACAAAGCTTTTACTCTTTTGCAGCACAGTTAATTTTACATTTCATTTACTGACACTGGAATACACTTGGGTTTATAATATTAGGTAGAATGAGTTTATGATGTCACCCCTATTTTTAGCATGCTGGAGGTGGGGAGAGAATTGAAGCGTACTCTTGTAGAGCTGAAGGCTTTTGGTGGAACTTGGAGACTCTCCCACAAAGGACTGAGGAAGTGACATCCCTGGTTCAGTCAGCCTAGAGGGAATGGCTTTTCTCTTTAACATTTCATTGTAATCTCTCTGATGATACCTCCAAATGTCAGTTCACACCTCACAGCTGAAGTTGAATTCCTCCCAAAATAACTTCTGATGTACATAAGTTTTAAAAATTAAAACTCAGCCACATAAGATGAATGCACATCCCCATCTGAAAAACCTGATGAAATTCTGTTATACTCTTAGTTGTACTGCAGTCTTTTTGTTTCTAATTCATCTCCTGTTCTTTAAATGTTAGCACCAACATTGGTGGCTATGAAATGCAACAGAACGATTAATACCATTGGTGCCAAAATGCTTTATTATATAATAATTATCACTATGAGTCTTTACTGTTCAGATGTCCCCATCCAGAGAAGTCTGAGGCTTGGCTTACAATTAACAGTTAGGTCAACCCAGGTGTGTATGTCAGGGGTGTGAAAAAAACCCATCCCACTACCCAGCATAGTTATGCCAACCTAACCCCGAGTGTAGACAAAGCTATGTCAAGAGAAGAATGTTTCCATCAACAGAGCTCACTTTGTTCAAGGAGGTGGCGTTCCTACGTCAACAGAGAAACCCCTTCCTTTGGTGTAGGCTGCGTCTACCCTATGGAATTATGCCAGGATGGCTATGCCGGTAAAGTGTCCCTAATGGAGACATACCCTTAATCGCTTCGGTTTCAGGAAGGAAAGGAGTTAGGATTCTATTTTTGTCCTGGTGGTGGTTTAATACCGAAATGAACCTCTCTTGATTTAAAAGAGCTTTGGTAGCTTTTCTAGAAATAACTGAATGTTCTAGCAGCTCAATCAGGCACCCATTGAAGTCAATATTTGGACTCCCATGGACTTCTATGGGTACTGAATTGGACCCTGTGGTAAGGTGGAGGAAGGGAATAGTCATAAATTTTTCCCATCATGAGTAAGGTCCCATCACAAGTTAGTTGGAGGCAAAATGTTCTGAGACAGCTGCATGTGTGTGGAATCTTGCCTGACTTGCGTTCAGAGAAAATAATATATTTAGACCATAATGGGAATTTGCTCTTTTGTCCTCAAGGGAAACTATTCTATTGGGAAACAATAAGTAAGTCAATTCCATGTTCCTCATTTTCTACTTCCTGTTTTTTTTTTCGCTAGGTGATACAGCAACTGCTTGTGAAAGGTTGGAATTAGCACTGCAATGGTATATAAGTGCACAAGACAAGGGTGACAAATAATAAGAGTTTCTCCAGCTGCTTGTGCCCATCCCCCTAATATTTGCCTTATAACAATCTCCCCTTTCCTATGTTGAAAAAGTAAATTATTTGTCACAGTGTCCTCCTGAACCCTCCCTATGTAACTTAATTTTCTCTGCTGGCTTGTTTCTAAAAGCTATCTCTTTTGATTGCTGTCCCCATCTGAGATATTTCAGGCTAATGAAACAGTGTGGTTGTTTTTACCTCCGAAGTGATATTTCTTTTCTGTTGAAGAATTTCACACAATTGAATGAAAATAGAAATCTGAGCAGATATCTCTGCTAAGCTGCTTTTAAAAACAGAACTAGCCTAGTAAAGAACTTGTAAGTATATGCTGTGCATTTTGTGAGCATAGCCTGATAGTGACGTTTTATTAAAATGTTCTCTGTCTCTACGTATTTTCAAAAATAGCAACTTAAGGAATCACAGAGCTGTTGGGCTTTTCACAACAGAAACTGTTACAAGACTGAATGTAGCAATTCCCCTTCCCCTGCTCTAAATACACTAGTAAATGATCACAGACATAGGGCCCCATCCTGCAAACACTAATTAATGTGTGCAGTACTTACTGTGGTGAGTGGCTCCATTAAAGGCATAGGCTCTGTCGCCATAGTAAGCACTACACCTAGTAGTAAATGCTTGCAGGATTGACTTCCATGGCTGGTTATGAATGAAAATGCAGTACAGTTTTTCTACTGTAATAGCTGTACTATGGGGCATCCAAACAAGAGTTGTGCTGGCCATTTTCCAAGAGCCAGAGGGCCATGTTTAATTGCATAAAATACATCATGCTTAAGTGCCTCATCTTTAATATGAGATACACCCTCCTATACAGAGTCTATGGGTCTACTCAGATCCAGATGGAACACTGCACGCTGAGTCCTGGCAGTACAGGCTGTATTATGGAACTCCGTGTTTGGACACTGGATTACACTTTGCCAACTCCTGATTAACTAAAACTATATTGAACTGCTTACAAATTTTAGGAATAATAAATAATTTTTTCTGGCATATCTGAAGACAGCTACCTGCTGAGGAAGAAATAAATAAATTGGCAGTCTGCTAGGAGAGAAAAATATGTAAGTCTTGCATAATGGTAAATTTTGATTTTAAGCGAGAAGATTCCTGTGTTATGTAATTTATCTTTTTGTGTGCCTATCTCTGTGGCGTCTGGGCACATGATCTATGATAACATCAACATGTTAAAATATGTTACCAACAAGAGATTCAATGGCAATGCCTACTGTAAGTGCCCTGTAAGCATTTTAGTTTTTAAATATCTTAACTAAACAGACATCATGTTAGGTTGATCTCATAATTAAACTTACAGTATAGCATTTTAATGTCTAAGTATATGGAAAGGTTTTTATTGAAAGGTCTACCACTTTAGAGAGCATTTCTACCTTAAAAATACAATTTAATCTTCGTGATACTGTTCAGATTGTACCTGGAAAATGCTTAACTCTCCGGCAATTTTGATAAGTTTATTAACTATTAGTTTGGGGGGAAAATAAATTTGGAGGAAGGAAGTGGGAGACATTCTGAAGATGGTGACCAGCTTTATTAATCATTAATATGTATTACTGCAGCACTTAATGGCTCATCTGAGCACAGGGGAAATACATGCACATAGTAAAAGGTAATTGCCATGCCAAAGAGCTAATAGTCTAAAGACCAACGGGTGAAAGGAAGGAAGTATGACTGTAGAACCTCAGAGTTACGAACATCAGAGTTATAAACTGACCAGTCAACCACACACCTCATTTGGAACCGGAAATACACAATCAAGACGCAGCAGAGACCAAAAAAAAGAGAGAGAAAGAAAGCAAATACAGTAATGTGTTAAATATGAACTACTAAAAAAATAAAAGAAAGGGAAAGCAGCATTTTTTTCTTCATAGTAAAGTTTCAAAGCTGTATTAAGTCAATATTCAGTTGTAAACTTTTGAAAGAACAGCCATAATGTTTTGTTCAGAATTACAAACAACCTCCATTCTGGAGGTGTTCGTAACTCTGAGGTTCGACTGTATCTCCATGTTATCAGCTGAGGAATGAAGTGACATAGGAAGTCTGTGACAGATCCATGAGTTGAATCCTCAATCCAATGCCTTAGCCATAAGACCATCCTTCCTCTCTGAGGAAAATTCCTTTCATTAATATTTTTCAGATTGGACTTGGTAATAGCTTAATTGCTCTGCATTGTTGAGATGTTCTCTAAGCATCTCTGTGGGCAGAATTCAAAGAAGTGTTCAATAACCACATCCTCCTTTGAAGTCAGTACCTCTCAGGACCCCAGATGGGTGCTCTTTTCAAGAGCACTAAAAAGGCCTGTTAGTGTTTCTTTTTCAATCTATCCGTTAGGTGAAGACGTGGAGTAGATGTGATTTATTAGCTAGCTCCAAAACAGATATCATCACAGATCTCATCCAGGCTCCAGCAGTTGCCAGGGCTTTGTCGTTTGCCACATGAAATCCACATAAATCTGACTCAATATTTCTGGTTAATTTTACTAAATGAAATTGCTGAAGTGACAGTCATGGAGTGATTAACAAAGTCTGTAAATCTGAAGTATAAAGGTTGCAGGGCTGGGGGAATGAATCAATGCTACTGTATTTGTGAAATAGAACAATATAAAACTTAAACTATGATATAGCCCAATCTAAAATAATTGCTCTTGGTCACCAGCATTGCCATATTCTATTGCGCTATTAACAATGAGAGATCCATTTCATTTTTCTGATATGCCATGCCACTAGTTATCTCGTGAGTTCTCAGGAAGGATAGTAATGTGTGTGTGCATATGCATCTGGTATTTATAGAAGACTTTTTTAATGGTGCTAAAAACTGATTTGCTCAGCATTCCTCAAAGCTGCAGTGGTGTTTTTTGTTAGTAATCCTATAAGGAGGGTTGGCGGTTTCCAAAGTAATTAGAACCTTGGAGCAAATAAACACCAAATGAACCCTCTTCTTTTGAAGTCAGGTTTTTTTTTTTTTTAATAGCCCTGCTCTGCTATAATTATGTACCAGTCATTATAACATTAAAAATCATTTTAAGTGAATGAATGCTATTTTTTTTGTTTTTGTTCCTTGCTAATTATGAACTAATTATAGTTTAGGGTGGCTTTCTAAAAATTTCATCTCATTATAATAGCCGTTGGCTCTGACTGCTTCAGCCTTGAGTCTGCAGGAAAAGAAGCAGTTCAAAGTTTTATCAATCTAGGCTGACTCGAAAATGGCTAATGGGTATTCTAGTGGCTTGTACTACACCCTTAGTTACAAAGAGTTAACAGACGCTTTGGTTTAACTCATGTTCATTTAATGAATGGGCAACAAGTTACATAATGTGCTGCATTATCGCATATCTGTGAACCCTAAAGGAGGACAGTGACAGAGACATCACCTGTTAACGTAGGGAGGTAATTGCTCTTCACTATGAACACTGCTGAAGAAGTCAATCCTTTCACTCCCATTAATAATGTTAGCAGAATTAAATATGTATCAGTTACACCTGTGCGAACAAATTAGGTATAGGAATGAAAAAAACCCGCTTGCCTCTCAGATCCCAGCTTTCGTTTTCAAGGATGGCAGTTAGAAAAACCTATCGTTTTACTTATAAACTGAACACATACAATCAGGAGTACCTGAGATAAAATAAACATGGAAACCTGCAGTGACACTTATTTTTAATAGACTCATTTTTCAGAATAGAATACGTGTAAATCTTTAGCCTTCAAACTCCTGCACCTATGTCGTCTTAGTGCCAAATTCCCTCCTACCAAGAGCTATATGTAGCTGACAAGCACCGTGGGACTAACCTGATATTTTCACCAAATGGTACAGGCAGATTTTTATAGATACACTGTAACCTTATGTGCTTCTAATATTTGTAAAATAAAATTCAAAACCTTTTCAATATATATTTTTATAGCGTTGCCTGTGGCGAGAATTTTTTTGTATTTTTCTTTAAAGAGAGAGACTTAGATCTAGCAAGGCAATTTGCTGGAACATCATTTACTGCTTCCCAACCAGTTGCCACATAGTGATCCTAGAAGTGACTTTGAATACATTAGGCTCATCGTGTTCTATCCTAGAGTATGTTTCTCTGACTCAGGTTTGTAAATGCAACTTAGTGCTTCTCTACCCAGGGAGTTATTCCAGAATAGCTATGTGACAGACTGAGAATATCCTGCTATATCCTAGACCAGGGTTTCTCAAACTTCATTGCACCGCGACCCCCTTTTGACAACAAAAATTACTACAAGACCCCAGGAAGGCGTACCAAAGCCTGAGGCGCCTCCCCCACCCCCTTCCCCGCCCTGGGAGACACCGAAGCTTGAGGGCTTCAGCCCTGGTGGTGGGGCTTGGACTTTGGCTTCAGGCCCGGGGCCCAGCAAGTTTAACAACAGCCCTGGCAACCCCATTAAAACGGGGTTGTTACCCACTTTGGGGTCCCAACCTACAGTTTGAGAACCGCTGTCCTAGACACACCTTATTGAATAGAGATAAACTTTATTGAATTAAGTTAAACCTTATTGAATTGGGTTTGGTGCCTATGAGGTCTATGGTACTGAAAATGCAATTGTTTATGTGTGATTGTAGGATTGTATGTAACTTTACTAGGGACGTGACTAATATAAATGTTAGGAACTTCAGAGGACTTTTTGGGACAATGCATGTAAAGTGGCTTTTCTAGAAAATGTCTGGTGGGTGAGGGGATGATCCACTTCAAATCCACTCTTTTGAAACTACGCCCAGGGGAGGAAAGCCAATGTCTCTTAATTACCTGCTCCTGGAAACTCCAGATCCAAGACCCCTGAATTGTATAAAGGGCAGGCTACACATGTTATGAAAGTGCTAATTCTGAGCTGAGGCTGTGATGAACTTATGACTACAAAGGAAACCCTGTGGTGGGGTGTTCAAAGACTGCTCCTACCAGAGCCCATGTTAGAGTTGGGGTGATGTCTAGTACACTTATTAGCATGTGTGTAGGTTCTTTTATTGTTTTCAATATGTTTTCTTTATAATGCTTTTTATCTTAAGAATAAAGTAGGCTTGTGTAGGAAGTGCTGTGTGGTGCCTTGTAACTATAGCAATTACGCCTGTTAACCATCTCTGAAGAGAAAGCAAGCAGGTGCCCTTGGGCAAGCTGTGTGTGCTTCAACGTGAAGGCAGGGAGCTGTGCTACCTGGAAATACCCCAGTCGGAAGGGGGAGAGATGTGAGTATCCTCCCAGAAAGACACTGGCTGGAGAGCCAGAAGCCTGAGGGTGGCTGCCCTTGCCAGACCACTGAGAGGAAGCACAGGTAAAGTGCCCTGACCTGTGACAAGGTATTCTTTCTGTGTGCGGGCGCTCTTATTCCAGAAGTCTGAATCCACTTCCAAAGCAGATTAAGTTAATTCAGAATAAGATGCTCTTATTCCAGAATAAGAGCATCCACTCATGAAGTAAATCAGGAATAGTGTATCTGCTTTAAATTCACATTCTACCTAATTGCAGATTAACTTCTATGTGTCGACAAGTCTTTAGATAATCCATGAGACCGTTTGCATCTTAGATATATATTTTTTGCAATGTTAACGGCTTTAATCAAATCTTTTAGATTTGCACTCGTATTCATGGATTACAGTGTGTATTCTGTGTGTCACCTTCAGCATAAACTCTGTATTCTATTTTGTCTTTCTTACTTCTCAGATTCAAAATGGCATCTGCTATAGGAAAGGTTTGGGTATGTATCATGAAATAGAGTAGAAGGTATTTGGTAATAGCTTATTGAGTAATTTGTGCTTAATGCTGAGTCCTTTATTGATAAATTTGTGCTGGGTAAGTGTGAAAATAATTTTTAAAAAAGTTTCTTGAGAGGCTAGGTCAGGAATTTCTCTCTAAAACTCCTCTTGCTGCTGCAGAAAACTTGACATCCGCTTTTTTTCATTTTTGCTGAACTGAGAGTTTCTGAGCATGGGGCCTTGTTTACACTACAGGGGAAATTCAATCTAAGCTATGCAATTTCACTTACATGAATAGCATAACTCAAATCGACGTAATTTAGATGTACCTAATGCGGGGTCCACGCTACGCAATGTCGATGGGAGACACTCTCCAGTCGACTCCCCATACGCTTCTCAATCTGGTGGAGTACAGGAGAAGACCCACTAAATCGACCGCTGATGCATCGATCACTGCTTGTCGATCCCCCGGTAAGTGTAGATAAGCCCTTCGAAAAAGACATGCTTCGAGGACATATATTGGTTCCTGTGTACTGAAAAGAAAGGGGAAATTGATTTGGAGGAGAAAATGCAGCTTCCCAAAGGAATGGAACAGCTGGTGTGAAGGTGTAAAATAGTGCATTGGTCCTTCATGAAGCAAATCCCACATATATGGTTGGAATGGGATCCTGATTGTTGTTACCTCACTTGGCTACATGTAGGAGAGATGAAGTAAAGCAGAAGTAGTGAGATTCTCCAGACCTTTTTTTTTTAATAAATATTGGGGCTGTCAGCTAACTGCCTAAGAAATGCGCACATACATACCTGTAGAGAGTGGGCAAAACAAATCACTCAGATTCATGGCTGGTGTGCAGAGAATAAATAGTCCAAAGGAAAGCTGACGATGACATTTTCTCCATCAAAAAAAAAGGGGTAAATGTGAATTGCTCTGTTCTTGTTAACTTTACTTGCTTTCAAAAACATATTAAAATTTTAACAACTCAGATGTGATTAACAACAAGGGGAATGAAAAAAACTACAGATTTGTGTTTCATTGTGTCCCTTGGATTTATTTCTTAAGAATGTCAATTGTCCGTATTGATGAGAAATTCTAATTTGAATTTTTGTTCAGTGATGGAATATACCAGTGTGCCGCCCAGTTCTAGGCAGGGCTGAGACTAACAGAACACAATTATTTATATTGTTGCAGAAGTTTTAAAGCTAACATCACTGGATTAATAATCAGAGGTTCCAACAATGTCAGAACATAGATTCAGCAAAGACATCTGTTATCCTCTGCACATCAATGGAAGAATAATAATTAAAAAGTTAGATGTTTATAAATATTTAACATTTTTTTCTCTCAAAGGAAGAAATTCACCCTTTGCAGAAGGGCAGTACATGGGATATACACCATTTAAACAGGGATGAATTTCAGTGATCATCCAGACTCTGAAGAGTACCCTTAACCCAATATGCTTTTGGGGAGAGGGGGTAATTTCCAGCAATCTCTATCATAAAAGAAAATCAGACAGTGAGATGCTGCCTACATTTTACTTAAGGGCTCCCACAAAGAAATGCGCCATAGGCAAGAAGTGTGAGGAACATAATACACTTTCTTATAACCACAAGCCAGGAGAGTAAACAAATTATATGAACATGCAGTTTGCTGGAGATGTTTACAATTTTTTCCTGAACAGTACTTTCAGTTGGATAGTTTGAGCAGTATATTTAGGATGTGTGCTTGGAAGGGCAGGGATGGTGGGGTTTGAAGACCATAGATGATATCTTAGGGGAAATTATGAAAAGTACCTGCCATTCTTATGAGGTCTCATGCATTTCAAAGGATGTGCTCTTCAGAAGTATGCTTATCAGCCCTGGGTTAAGTCCTCTCTGGAGTGGCCTAGCAGTTTCCCGAGAGGACATAAAATAGAGGTGAGACAGTGAAATCACCTGAAAAGTCTCTTCAGTTGGGTGGCAGAACTTTAACAGGAATTCCCGCAAAGCTCCCTCTAACCTGTTACTGAATGAGCCCTAAACAAGTATAAACTTTGCCTTTTTTTCTTGAATATCCTGATCATTTTGACACATTAGTTCCATACGAAGCACCTAACTGTGCATGCTCGTGCTCTGCACCTTGCAGGATTTGGACTTAATAGGCATTAATTCTGGTGTGCCGTGCCTTACTGCTCACTTCACAGGGTGGACAGCAGGGCCCTTCCTGTTTTCCCATGGATCTATCTACATTCTCTGCAGTAGTCAGGAAGTGTGCTTTATGGAAAAGAGTGAGGAAACCCTTTATTGTGCATAAATAATAAGTTCAACACAGAGTATCATACAGTAGTAGTTTATGTTACTCCCATAGGAAAGGTAGGATAGCGTGGAAAAGAAATAGAACCAATATAATTTAATTGGCTTTTTGTGCCTTCTTTTTTTAGGATCTTCTGTATAATGTGTTGCAAGCATTTTCTTTAATGATGGCATGGCGCATCCTGTTAAATAGACTGGCTGCTCAGCTAAATGACCCTGAAGTGGGTCTGCAATTAGTGAAGCCAGAGAAATTCATGTTGCACCTGACCAATAATACAACAGTATATCCAACCAGAAAATACACGTGGCATGATAGGTGTCAACTGAGGGCAAACCTTCCAAAAAGAACACACTTCAGCATAGCAAAACTGAACCAGCACTGTCGTCTCTGCACAGATTTCTTAGGTAAATCATTTAATTTTTTTGAGCCGAGTTTTGACAAATGATCATGTTATTTAGTTGTCGCACTGTTAGTGATATCTACCTACCTGCCTCACAGGGTGTTTTGAGGCTTTGGGTATGTCTTCACTGAAGAATTAACTTGAGTCAAAGGCACCAACTTTCATTTTTCTGTGTGGGTGCTCCACCTCTGCTCCGCCCCAAGTCCCTGCCCTACTTCATCTCTTCCCCCAAGGTCACACCCTTTGCCTTGCCTCTTCCCACCTCCTTCCCCCAGCACCTGCCGCCGAACAGCTGATCAGTGGGTGGCCGGTGGGCACTGAGCACCCACTATTTTTTCCCCCCAGCGCACTCATGGAGTTGGCACCTATGACTTGAGCTGTGTATGCTCAAGTTACTCCTCTTGAGTTAGCCTACCTCAAGGGAGAGCAGCCACACTGCAAAATAATACTAAAGTTATTGTGTCCACACTAGAGCTGTACTCACTTGTGTGGCGTGAAGACTTCTGAGGGCATATCCCATGATTCTTAGCATTGCACTATGCTGAGCTCCACTCACTGTTTCATAGTGCATTGTGGGAGAACTTGCCTAACCTTTCTGGGCACATGAGGCAGTTGTGGGAAGACACTGGAGGACTTGCAACAGTCAAATGGTGCTAGCCTTTATCTAACCTGCAAAGGGGTCATGTTAGCAGGTGACAAATTGTGCTCACTCACTCTTTAGCCTTTGCCTTTCTGACACCAGCCAACTCTAGTTAAAAGCATTACCATGCCTGAGGTAAGGGGTTTTGTGTGTGGACAGAAGTCAAGGTAAAGGGTAATGCTTGAGTTAGCATTTGAGTCAACTTTGCAGTGAAGACAAGCGTTTTGTTTATGTTATTAAGGTACTCTGAAATCTCTAATGGAAGGGCTGCAAGGTATAAAAGTTATATAATTGCGGAAAGGTAATACTTTGGTAAAGTAGTTTAAGATCATAAGAGCACGTTCCACTAACTCCTTGATTCCATGTCCTCTTCTGCTCAGTCTTTTGTCGGTTGTTTGAGTTGATCAGTCACACAGATAACTCTTTTTGTCTTCTCAAGGCCACTAGCATCTTTGATACTCTGGACTTCTGCCAGAGTTTTCAAAGGAAGGAGTTGGAGGGCATCTCCTCTATTATGCAGACATCTGAACCCCATCTTTCAAGTCCAAAAGTCCTTTTAGTTATAGATCTTGCCTTTTTTAATGAGCCTCATTATACCTAATTTGTTAGCTTTGTGTGAGCTGCCATATGGCATCAATGGATACCTAGTGAAAATGTATTTATTATCTCATAAAATATATATAAAGATGTCAAATGCACATAATTAAAGGAATTCTTTTTGAGATATATTCTTACCAGTTAACCACTTGGAGTTTCCTGGCCAAATCTTAATCAGTTCGCTGACGGAGGACATCTTGAAGATGTATGCGTCATGAGTCAAGCTGGGATATAGAGCAAACATACTGCTGGTGCTATTTCAAGTATCACAGAGACAGGATCACAGAACCTGTATGTTCTTATTGTGGAAAAGCTATCTATCTAATTCTGTCTCCTTGAGAAGTCTGCTGCTTGCCAGGAGCTAAGATTCGCGATGTGACGGAGAGACTGCCGAGACTCATCAAGCCCTCGGATCGCTACCCCTTCCTGCTTCTCCACGTGGGCACCAATGATACTGCCAAGAATGATCTTGAGCGGATCACAGCAGACTACGTGGCTCTGGGAAGAAGGATAAAGGAGTTTGAGGCGCAAGTGTTCTTCTCGTCCATCCTCCCCGTGGAAGGAAAAGCCCTGGGTAGAGACCGTCGAATCGTGGAAGTCAACAAATGGTTCCGCAGGTGGTGTCGGAGAGAAGGCTTTGGATTCTTTGACCATGGGATGGTGTTCCAAGAAGGAGGAGTGCTAGGCAGAGATGGGCTCCACCTCACGAAGAGAGGGAAGACCATCTTTGCAAGCAGGCTGGCTAACCTAGTGAGGAGGGCTTTAAACTAGGTTCATCGGGGGAAGGAGACCAAAGCCCTGAGGTAAGTGGGGAAGTGGGATATCGGGAGGAAGCATGAGCAGGAGCGCATGAGAGGGGAGGGCCCCTGCCTCATACTGAGAAAGAAGGGTGATCACCGAGTTATCTCAAGTGCCTATACACAAATGCACGAAGCCTGGGAAACAAGCAGGGAGAACTGGAAGTCCTGGCACAGTCAAGGAATTTTGATGTGATTGGAATAACAGAGACTTGGTGGGGTAACTCACATGACTGGAGTACTGTCATGGATGGATATAAGCTGTTCAGGAAGGACAGGCAGGGCAGAAAAGGTGGAGGAGTTGCACTGTATGTAAGAGATCAGTATGACTGCTCAGAGCTCAAGTATGAAACTGCAGAAAAACCTGAGAGTCTCTGGATTAAATTTAGAAGTGTGAGCAACAAGGGTGATGTCGTCGTGGTGGGAGTCTACTATAGACACTGGACCAGGGGGATGAGGTGGACGAGGCTTTCTTCCGGCAACTCACAGAAGTTACTAGATCGCACGCCCTGGTTGTCATGGGAGACTTTAATCACCCTGATATCTGCTGGGAGAGCAATACAGCAGTGCACAGACAATCCAGGAAGTTTTTGGAAAATGTAGGGGACAATTTCCTGGTGCAAGTGCTGGAGGAACCAACTAGGGGCGGAGCTCTTCTTGACCTGCTGCTCACAAACCGGGAAGAATTAGTAGGGGAAGCTAAAGTGGATGGGAACCTAGGAGGCAGTGACCATGAGATGGTCAATTCAGGATCCTGACACAAGGAAGAAAGGAAAGCAGCAGAATACGGACCCTGGACTTCAGAAAAGCAGACTTTGACTCCCTCAGGGAACTGATGGGCAAGATCCCCTGGGAGAATAACATGAGGGGGAAAGGAGTCCAGGAGAGCTGGCTGTATTTTAAAGAATCCTTATTGAGGTTACAGGGACAAACCATCCCGATGTGTAGAAAGAATAGTAAATATGGCAGGCGACCAGCTTGGCTTCACAGTGAAATCCTTGCTTATCTTAAATACAAAAAAGAAGCTTACAAGAAGTGGAAGATTGGACAAATGACCAGGGATGAGTATAAAAATATTGCTCGGGCATGCAGGAATGAAATCAGGAAGGCCAAATCACACCTGGAGTTGCAGCTAGCAAGAGATGTTAAGAGTAACAAGAAGGGTTTCTTCAGGTATGTTAGCAAGAAGAAGAAAGTCAAGGAAAGAGTGGGCCCCTTACTGAATGAGGGAGGCAACCTAGTGACAGAGGATGTGGAAAAAGCTAATGTACTCAATGCTTTTTTTGCCTCTGTCTTCACGAACAAGGTCAGCTCCCAGACTACTGCACTGGGCAGCACAGCATGGGGAGGAGGTGACCAGACCTCTGTGGAGAAAGAAGTGGTTCGGGACTACTTAGAGAAGCTGGACGTGCACAAGTCCATGGGGCCAGATGCGTTGCATCCGAGAGTGCTAAAGGAGTTGGCGGATGTGATTGCAGAGCCATTGGCCATTATCTTTGAAAACTCATGGCGATAGGGGGAGGTCCCGGACGACTGGAAAAAGGCTAATGTAGTGCCCATCTTTAAAAAAGGGAAGAAGGAGGATCCTGGGAACTATAGGCCAGTCAGCCTCACCTCAGTCCCCGGAAAAATCATGGAGCAGGTCCTCAAGGAATCAATTCTGAAGCACTTAGAGGAGAGGAAAGTGATCAGGAACAGTCAGCATGGATTCACCAAGGGCAAGTCATGCCTGACTAATCTAATTGCCTTCTATGACGAGATAACTGGTTCTGTGGATGCAGGGAAAGCAGTGGACATGTTGTTCCTTGACTTTAGCAAAGCTTTTGACACGGTCTCCCACAGTATTCTTGCCAGCAAGTTAAAGAAGTATGGGCTGGATGAATGGACTATAAGGTGGATAGAAAGCTGGCTAGATTGTCGGGCTTAAAGGGTAGTGATCAATGGCTCCATGTCTAGTTGGCAGCTGGTAACAAGTGGAGTGCCCCAAGGGTCGGTCCTGGGGCCAGTTTTGTTCAATATCTTCATAAATGATCTGGAGGCTGGTGTGGATTGCACCCTCAGCAAGTTTGCAGATGACACTAAACTGGCAGGAGAGGTAGATACGCTGGAGGGTAGGGATAGGATACAGAGGGACCTAGACAAATTGGAGGATTGGGCCAAAAGAAATCTGATGAGGTTCAACAAGGACAAGTGCAGAGTCCTGCACTTAGGACGGAAGAATCCCATGCACGACTACAGACTAGGGACCGAATGGCTCGGCAGCAGTTCTTCAGAAAAGGACCTAGGGGTTACAGTGGACGAGAAGCTGGATATGAGTCAACAGTGTGCCCTTGTTGCCAAGAAGGCCAATGGCATTTTGGGCTGTATAAGTTGGGGCATTGCCAGCAGATCGAGGGACGTGATCGTTCCCCTCTATTCGACATTGGTGAGGCCTCATCTGGAGTACTGTGTCCAGTTTTGGGCCCCACACTACAAGAAGGATGTGGAAAAATTGGAAAGAGTCCAGCGGAGGGCAACAAAAATGATTAGGGGACTGGAACACGTGAGTTATGAGGCGAGGCTGAGGGAACTGGGGATGATTAGTCTACAGAAGAGAAGAATGAGGGGGGATTTGATAGCTGCTTTCAACTACCTGAAAGGTGGTTCCAAAGAGGATGGCTCTAGACTGTTCTCAGTGGTAGCAGATGACAGAACAAGGAGTAATGGTCTCAAGTTGCAGTGAGGGAGATTTAGGTTGGATATTAGGAAAAACTTTTTCACTAGGAGGGTGGTGAAACACTGGAATGCGTTACCTAGGGAGATGGTGGAATCTCCTTCCTTAGAAGTTTTTAAGGTCAGGCTTGACAAAGCCCTGGCTGGGATGATTTAATTGGGGATTGGTCCTGCTTTGCGCAGGGGGTTGGACTAGATGACCTCCTGAGGTCCCTTCCAACCCTGATATTCTATGATTCTAAATCACTGCCAGCACAATGGGGAATGTTAGCAACACAGAAATCTTCCTTCTCTCTCTGCTGGGGTTGATGATAGTGGGAACATCAGATCTAAAGAGGGTGACCATATTTCCCAAAGGCAAAACTGGTCACCGTCTGGGGCTAGCCTGAGCCGTACCCACTGCAGGGGACTAGCCAAACCCTCCCCCCCCCAGATGGGGATGGCCTGAGCCACTTGCCCGAGCCCGCCTCCCCACATGGGGCTGACACTGTTGCTCGCCTAAGCCCTGCCTGCCCCCTGCATGAGGCTAGGGCTGGCGTTGCTGCTCACTTGAGGCCTGCCTGTCCCCCGGCCGAGCCCTGCCTTCTCCCCCTGTGTGCGGGGCTGGCTTCGCCACTCACCCCCTGCACGTTCATCCACACCCCACTTTTTGACAAAAGTAGGCATTAGTCTTATTTGCTCCTGCCAACTGATCAAGTTGACAAGATCAAATGGGACAAATGCCCACTTTTGCCAAAAAAAAAAAAAAAAAAAAGTTGGGACCCCCGGGACAGGACTTAAAAAGGCGACCGTCCCGGCCAAAACGGGACATATGGTGACCGTATCTAAATCTTGCTCCTGTTAAACCCAATGGCAAATCCCCCATAGACTTTAATCGGACGAGGTTTTGGCTTTCAGTGACTAAGAAATTATTGTGAGGCACTAATCAAAGGAATCCCATCATTCCAGGTCTCACTTTGCTAATAGGATGATACATCCATTACCTTCCCCAAGATTCAGGGCAACTGGATTTCCAGTTCAACCCTTCTTCTGACATGCGTGCCTTTCCTTCATTCTCCACTACCTTGTGGAAGAGGATCATAGATTCCTTCACATTTCTGCAAAAAGAAAAGGAGTACTTGTGGCACCTTAGAGACTAACACATTTATTTGAGCATAAGCTTTCGTGAGCTACAGCTCACTTCATCGAAATGAGCAGTAGCTCAGGAAAGCTTATGCTCAAATAAATGTGTTAGTCTCTAAGGTGCCACAAGTCCTCCTTTTCTTTTTGCGGATACAGACTAACATGGCTGCTACTCTGAAACTTCACATTTCTGCTCACCTTAAATTCCCCTGTGAAGTCAGTCTTGTGCTACAGATCACGGTACAAGAATCCAAGCATGCATTTGCACATTTTAAGGCAGTTAGAGTCCCTTCGCAGCCTTCCACGAAGCACATGACCACTGGTGGACTGCAGTCTTTGATCTTCTGCTATAAAGGCAGAAATATTGTGGATGTTCTGCATGGAGACATCCATCATTCAAGTTTAAGCATCTTGATTCTGGAAATGTGAATCCCCTCCCCCCGCCATCCTACGCACTCACTCGCTCGCTTCCCATTTTGGGGTCTAAAATTTAAAACTTATTACTTGGGCCTATGTAACATTGCATACAAAAAACACCCGAGTGGCCAGTTTCCAATGTCAATCTCTTATGCTCGGGTTTCCTGGACTTTGTGGAGAAATTTTGTTTCCTGTGCTGCAGCTATTAGAATCTAGAATCTGCATGCCCAGGTGGGTGCTTCAGTGTAACAGTGTGTGCTTAAGTGGAAGCTGGGTTGGGGCCCCTCTGGAAAACTAGGTTTAAATGTACTGTGATGTACTGACACTGATTTGTGTCTGTACCACAATTCAGTGCTCTCTTGTGAAAAGGTTTGGTAACAACTAGTCGCCATTCGAGAGTGCCTTTTCTCTTTGCCATTGTTACTTTTCGCACAGAGCCTCAAATTCAGCAAGTGCACCAAGGAATATGTGGGGTTGTTACCTAGTAACTGATAGCCTTGTGAACTGGAAAGTGATTTGGACTAGTTGAGTGTTAAGTTTCTGCAGGCAGAAGAACAGTCTGAGTTTGTGGGTGGCAGGGTTTGACATTTGAAGAGGCCTGTGACCTAAGATGAGAGAACGATTCTGTGTTCCCTTTAAAACTACAAAAGAGATCAGGAGTGGTGGTATGTGTCCTCAAGTTCGTCACCAAAATAATATGAAAATAATTACGTTTATTCAGTTCAAATGGGGTCTTATTTGGGTTAGATGAGAGAATACTAACAAGGTCACAGTATGAAGGTGCCTTACTTGTGGTAAATTATGTAAATATCACACATTATTGCTGGATTTACTATCAGTGCTTCTAACTTAGGTTCAAATTTTGATCTTAAATAACCAGGCTGTACATCGCTGCATATCTTGTAAAAATAGCTACAGCTCTTATGTGCACATTCCCAGAGACAGGCTGATTTTACTTACAAGACTGCATGCCTGTGTATCAGAGAAGGATTAAATCCTTAGGACTTCACTTGGAGAGTAAACTCTCTTCGACTTCAGTGAGCGTTTCTGGTGCTCAGCGCCTCTGTAAATCAAGCTGCTAGTTTCGAAACTGCACCTCTTCAGACCTTCATATTCTACCCCAATAATTGCATGCTTCCTCATTCTTGAAGAGTTTTTAAATAATCTGGGTGCATGGAGTAAACGGAGATGGTAGTCCAGTTTATGCACCAGTTTAGTCTTTGGAGAGACTCTGGCCAATGTTTTTCAGAAATATATTTTTGAAACTAGGAACCTAAATCCGTATTTAGACATATAAGTGAGTGACCTCATTTTCAGGGGTACGGAGTCCCTGCAACTCTGATTGTCTACATACTATGGCTAAGGGTATGTCCACATGGCACCTGGGAAGGTAGACAGACGCATGCTAACTCTTCTTGAACTAGTGTGCTAAAAATAGCAGGATGGTTGCAGCAACCAGGGTTGTGGCTCAGGCTAGCTGCCTGAGTGCTAGCCTGCCCAACCCCCTGGGTATGTATTCAAATGGCTAGTCCAAGCCGCCGCCCCTGCCACCATAGCTACCCTGCTATTTTTAGTGCGCTAGCGCACGTCTGCCTTCCCGCACTGGGAAGCACACTCTCAGCTGCGGTGTGTAGGTCTGTCTTAACATGAGTAATTAGACATAGGTGAGGCCTCATTTCTTGGAAAACAGGATTCGGGAGGTAAATGGCTCAACAGGCTGGAAACAGAATGTCTGTACTAGCTATGATAAGGCGGGGCGGGGGGACACTCAGAGAACCATTTATAATGGACAAAGTAGCAATGGATAAAATAAAGCTGGAATGTATGATAAGGTAAAGAGTAAGTCATGCATGCAGAGCGCATGACAGAGCATGCTGTCCAGGGATTGGCTCCTACAAAGTAACCAAGTCAATCCCAAAACATGTTACTGGAATGTGATGTGTAAATGCATATAGAGGAAGAAAGTTTCTGTGTAATTTTGGATGAGTGGTATGCCTTACTCCCATCCCTTACACTTCAGTCTGATCACCTCAGCATAGCTTTGGTGTGTGGCAAATAAAGGAACCTGAATGACAAGACTGGAGTCGGACTGAATTCTTGAGGAACCGAGGGTCTCGGAGGAGTCCCAACATAGTGGTGCTGTGACTTGGATTCCCAACACTGTGCACACACAGTCTAAATGGGAGCAAGAGGGCATCAGCACCTCTGAAGATCAGGCCCCTTACTCAACTGGCTAAATATAGATTTTTAGGTTCCTAAATTTAAGCACCCACGAAAAAAACGTTGGCACTGCACGGCATCGAGTGAGGGCAGAATACATTGAGTAGATCCCAAAGGAATGTGTTGTCCATCCATCATTGCCATTAAAGTATTTGAAATCTATAGACTCTCTCATCACAGTGGTGCTGGAACTGGGGGGCTGGGCTGCTGCCACACCCTCTGGCTTGAAGTAGTAATAACAAACACCAAATACATGGCACCCATGGTTTCCATCATTAGTACCCCCACTATAAAAATTGTTCCAGCACCCCTGTCTCATCAGCAAGTACAAAGTAGCTAAGATATAGCAGCATACAACTTAATTCATCTGTGGTTCCAAATGAAGCAAAATATTCTGATTTTTGCATATTAATTTTGTGGAAATATGTTTGTGCAATCTGTCTACAAGGTACCTGATCCCTTTTCTGTGTGTTACACTAGTTTCCCCATTTCTTACTGATGGAGAGTAAACTCACTTTTCTGTCTGAGCCAAAATCTGCATTTTCTGTATGCTTTTAGTATTTATTATTTATCTGTATTACCGTGCCTCAGAGGCCTAGTCATAAACCAGGATCCCACTGTGCTAGGTTCTGTACAAACACAGAACAAAAAGACAGTCCCTGCCCCAGACAGTTTACAATCTAAGTGTAAGAGAAGAGGCAACAAGTGAATACAACAAACAGGAGTACATGAGACATTAATGGTCAGCATGATAGGCAGTGGTCTCAGCATGCTGGCTACCTAACCCTTGTCAAGTTTTGACCCAAAAGTCATGAGTCGTTTTGGTCAACCCCAAGCTGCATTTTTCAGCAAATAAACTATTTTTCTGAAAAAACGTGCTTAGTTCTAATAACAGCAAAGGAGAGTTTTAAGGAGGGATTTGAGGGAGGACAATTTGGAGATGATTATGGGGAGCTTCTCCCAAGGATAAAGGGCAAAGAAGAAAGTACAAAGGTGTTTGAAAATTTAGCAAGTGTCTGGTGAAGGCTGGCATCGTTGGCAGAGCAGAGGCAGGAACTGGCATTTGATAGTGAATGAGAGATGATGAGTAGGGTGGAGAGTGCCTTGAAAGGGAAGACAAATAGCTTATGTTTAATTGAGAACGGGAGCCGGTGGAGGGATGCAAAGAGAGGAGTAACAAAGTCAGAGTGTTGAGGTAGAAAAATGATCTTTGCAGTAGCATTTTGAAGAGATATGAGAGTGGCAAGGTGGGATTTCTCAAATGCCAGCGAAGGGGATGTTGCAGTAAATGAGACATGAGTTGTGTGCCTGGACGAGTATTTTAAGTCTGTGGATGGAGTGGAAATGCTGAACCAATATCGTATGCAAAAGGAATCAGCAAGATGTAGAAATTTTGTAAATCCATGTTGGATTTCCCATGGCCTTGGTGGTGCTCCATTTACGTGGTTAGATTTTAAAGGGATTGGGTTGTTAGGCCTCAGATTTTATATACTCTGCTCTAGATTTTTGGCTCCCTCATTCCAGTCAAGCATCAGTAATGCCAGCAGATCCAGATAGCTCTGAATTCCCCATGCCTAGTTGAATCCTTCAGTGCTACAGAGTCTCTGTAATGACTTATGTGCCAGCACTGTCCTGGAGGTCCCTTGTGCAGGGGGCATCTAAAGAAAAAAAAAAAAGGGGGGGGAGGGGGGAGCGTGGCCCGGTGATTTTATACCCCAGTGATCCACAGTGGCTGGAACAGCCCCTTAGGGCCAGAGGTCCCCAAATATAAGTTAGATCTCTAATTTACCTAGAACTGGCTTATCCCTGGATCAGGGAGTGTCCAGATGGCTTAAAGCCACCGGTCTTGTGCTGTGTGTATTGTACCAGGTTTAAGGGATCTTGGTTTTCATCTATGAAGACGAATGTTCTATTACCAGTTATCAGCCTGACTGTCAAGTACTTGTTTGCTTTTTTTTTATAGTAATAATCACTTTAGCATTAAATTAAAATAATTTAGTCCCCCCATTTACTTTAATCCCATCCACACAAAGCTGTGCATGGCTTGTGCTCTACAATCACAAAAATGCACAACCAGGCACAGATTGAACAGATCCATTTTCCTGCCTAACAACCTCATCTTGTGTCAAAATTTACAAATCTAATGGACAATCTCAACATTTATTGACTTTCCATGGTAGAGGTTGTTAGGCAACACCATGGCCCTAAACATGGGAGCAATTTAATACGTGGGTCCACAGTCAGAGAGCATAAGGTGTCCTCTCCTCTTTTGGGTAGGACCTACATGAAATAAGGTTTTTTATTTAAAAATATAATTAGTTAGACCTAGACTTATAGATAATTAAGAGGAATATTACACAGGCTTAAACAAAAAGGAATTTACTAAAACAGTATGCAAATTTCAAGATAATTAAAATTTGAGGCCTGCCTACTTGGCAGTATCTCTTTAATTGATGCTAAATGTGAGCAGATCAAATAAGTACACTTTCTATTGTGTGTTAGGTTTGTTTTCTCTCTACAAGATGATAATTGCTAATGGTCCCTTTGAATTATTTTTCTATCTGATCTGTTGGATTTCATCATTAAACTGCTTGTCTTCCGTGGTTGGTGCTTCCTGGTTGAGTTGGACACACTGAGTTAGTCTTGCATAATCGGAAGGTGATGGGGCACTCATTAAAGAAAATAAGTTGTTATGATATTTACTGGTGACAATGAAGAAGAAGAAAAACATATCCAAAAACATTGACTGCTCAATTTGCTAGTGAAAGGGAAAGATACCTGGAACTAATAACGTGCAGAAAAAATCTTCAGGAGACTGTGGAATTGGTACTCATTAAGGAGTTGGATCAAATCCTAAGTGTTCAGGTCAGGCCCCAAATGCAATCAAAACTGGATTTTCTATAGGGTTTTGAGCTGACAGTGGAAATGGGGAGTCAGCAGAGAGCACATGATCCTACACCCATTCTGCTGAGATGAACTCTGGGTCTCTGCATGGGGCTGCACAAGGAGAGAAGGAGAGTGAATGTGAGGGTGTAGCCTGTTGGTCTGGGCAGAGCATGGATGTACAACGCCAAAATCCCTCACGAGGGGGAAGCATCTGCTACTTCTCCCATACCCTGCAGTAGTTGCTGTGACCCAGATGCACACCAGTGGCAGCTACTGTATGGAGGGAATGAAGATTCTGTGTTTGATGCCTTTTTCAATGCATCCTGCTGAGAACTCGGCTGGCTTTCAGGGAAGGCCACTGAGAACAATCTGAACATTCACATAAATGCCAGCAGTCCCTCTTATTCTCATGCTGCCTGTGATGGGGTGGACTAGGGCCAGAGGCCCCCTGCTGGAGGCCTCAGGGTCCTGCCACACCCATCCCAGGAAAGGAGCAGTGGAGAGGTCCTCCAAGCAGGCTAGAGTGGCTGCAGGAAATGCAGCCAATCAGGGCCAGGGGGGCCCTATAAAAAGGAGCTACAGAGACAGTTAGTTGCTGCTTGGCGCTGGAGAAGAAAGGACTGCATGTCTGGCTGGAAGAGCAACAGGAACAAAGACAGTCTGCTGGCAGGGACCCAGGGAGCGAGAGGCTCCCGGCTGGCTTTGGGGACTGAGTAAGGGGCTGAGCCTGGGGAGGGCCACAGGAATATAGTGTCTTCAGGGAGGAAGCCCTGGGGATATGGCCCTCCCCCTGTCCATCCCCCCCGCCCCGTTTCTCCCCCAAATGATCGTCATCTGTTTCAGATGTTGAAACATAGATTGTATGTCACAGATAAGGTTGAAATAATTGCAGCAATTAGAAACAAGCAGGCCTTCCAAGTGACCTGTAAAGCTCTGGAGACAGAACAGAATGTAAGTGTAGATCAAAAAAGTACAAAAATATTTACGTTTTCAAACAAAGCATGTGAAAAGTTTGGTTTCTCTTACTCACCTTTCAGGACCCAAGAGATCAAATTTAGTTCTTCCTGTTTTCAGTCCTGTACTTTACACTAGTATTGAGTCCTTGAAAGGTCCAGTTCAATCAGCATTTTATAAATTGAGCTGACTTTGGAGCTATGGTTTGTGTGTGGTTTCAAAGTGAAGAGAGAAGTATTTTTTGCATAATAAAATCACAAAGAGGAAAGTGTGCAATATTTAATTTATTTAAAATTCACTCGGCCAAAACTCTGGACACAGGTGCAGAAAATTAATACAAAGAAGTTACATACAGCATACAAATTGAAATCAAGGTCCAAAACTAAAAAGCCCTTTCAAAATGCCATCCTCCTTCAAACTCGGATTTCTCACCACAAACTTGTGTCCACTAACTCCCCCTCATCACTTCAGAAAAAGCTTGGGAGAACAGAGAGGAGCCTTGAGACATAAACTGAAGGTCGCCAAATCTGGCAGACCAAGAAGGGTGGGGGAAATCTGCTCCACTATTGTGGTGTTGATGATTTGCTAGCTGTAACACTCCATTTTGCTTAGTGCAGAATTCACTGAAAAACTTGGAGGCCAATTATATAAATAAATAGATGTGTGGTGGAGCAATAGCTGTCTGTTGAAAGAAGGACATTTTAAATGTATATCTTAAGGAATCCTTTCAAGTCTCTCTCGCCTGCAGAAGTAAATTTAGACCTGTGTTCTAAATGGTGTGTGTCTGCAGTTACTTAAGAGAAAGTGGATGACAAAATGGTAGGTAGGATCTTGAGCTTTTAAAGATGCCTTTTTACTATTACAAGAATCTGTGACAAACAGATTTGCAACAAAGAAGCTCCATTTTTGATAGAGAATGTCTTGAGAAGAAAATGTTACATCAGTGCAGTTTATGTAACTGGCTAAATGTGATATGTCCCCCTCTAGAGGTTGATCATCTCGGAGAATAAAAATCTATTCCTGCTACCAAGAAATAGACTTACTGTTTTACTTCAAGTGGTAGATAACTGTGTTTCAGAAGGCTCAATGGCAGAGGGTAGGGAGTATGAATAAGAAACTGTCAGTGTGCAAGAAGGATGGAGACCAGCATTAGGTATTAAACTATTTAATTTGAATATATGACTTTAAAATATTAGCAAGGCTTTTTTGGTGGTTTTTTGTCCTACCCAAAGAGTGTCTCTCAATATCATACAGACAGCCTGGGGTGCACATGGGGGTACAAGTATTCTTCTTCTTTTGCTAGCATGTGATCCATTGATTTGATCCCTGCTGCCTGTGTAAGGAAGATTGGTTACATTTGCACCATTATGCACATAATGGTCTTTCAGGCTATACTGCAGAGAGTCCATTATTCAGGAGCTTACAAAACGCTGCCATCAAAATATGGTTGAAACTCCACATAGAGAGAGCGGCAAAGAGTCCTGTGGCACCTTATAGGCAAATAAGGAGGAATTCCACCAGGATTTCAACAATTTCCATATTATTTCCAACAATATTCCTCCTCTGCCGCTTTTACAGATCCAGACTAACACGACTATCCCTCTGAAACTTGACACAGAGAGAGAGACTATCCAGAAAAGTCTCCCCCACCAGCAATTTTGCCTTTTCCACTTTTTCTTCCATAGCCAAATAACAAAATATAGCAAGCATCACTTTTAGTATTTTTTGACAGGTTTCAGAGTAGCAGCCGTGTTAGTCTGTATTCGCAAAAAGAAAAGGAGTACTTGTGGCACCTTAGAGACTAACCAATTTATTTGAGCATAAGCTTTTGTGAGCTACAGCTCACTTCATCAGATGCATTCAGTGGAAAATACAGTGGGGAGATTTTATATACACAGAGAACATGAAACAATGGGTGTTACCATGCACACTGTAAGGAGTGTGATCAGGTAAGATGAGCTATTACCAGCAGGAGAGTGGGGGGGGGGGGGGATTTTTTGTAGTGATAATCAAAGTGGGCCATTTCCAGCAGTTGACAAGAATGTCTGAGGAACAGTGGGGGGGGGGGGGGGGGGGAATAAACATGGGGAAATAGTTTTACTTTGTGTAATGACACATCCACTCCCAGTCTTTATTCAAGCCTAAGTTAATTGTATCCAGTTTGCAAATTAATTCCAATTCAGCAGTCTCTCCTTGGAGTCTGTTTTTGAAGTTTTTTTGTTGAAGAATTGCCACTTTTAGGTCTGTTATCGAGTGATCAAAGAGATTGAAATGTTCTCCGACTGGTTATGAACGTTATAATTCTTGACATCTGATTTGTGTCCATTTATTCTTTTACATAGAGACTGTCCAGTTTGACCAATGTACGTGGCAGAAGGGCATTGTTGGCACATGATGGCATATATCACATTGGTAGATGTGCAGGTGAACGAGCCTCTGATAGTGTGGCTGATGTGATTAGGCCCTATGATGGTGTCCCCTGAATAGATATGTGGACACATTTGGCAACGGGCTTTGTTGCAAGGATATGTTCCTGGGTTAGTGTTTTTGTTGTGTGGTGTGTGGTTGCTGGTGAGTATTTGCTTCAGGTTGGGGGGCTGTCTGTAAGCAAGGACTGGCCTGTCTCCCAAGATCTGTGAGAGTGATGGGTTGTCCTTCAGGATAGGTTGTAGATCTTTGATGATGCATTGGAGAGGTTTTAGTTGGGGGCTGAAGATGATGGCTAGTGGCGTTCTGTTATTTTCTTTGTTGGGCCTGTCCTGTAGTAGGTAACTTCTGGCTACTCTTCTGGCTCTGTCAGTCTGTTTCTTCATTTCATCAGGTGGGTATTGTAGTTGTAAGAATGCTTGATAGAGATCTTGTAGGTGTTTGTCTCTGTCTGAGGGGTTGGAACAAATGCGATTGTATCATAGAGCTTGGCTGTAGACGATGGATTGTGTGGTGTGGTCTGGATGAAAGCTGGAGGCATGTAGGTAAGTATAGTGGTCAGTAGGTTTCCGGTATAGGGTGGTGTTTATGTGACCGTCTCTTATTAGCACCGTAGTATCCAGGAAGTGGATCTCTTATGTGGACTGGTCCAGGCTGAGGTTGATGGTGGGATGGAAATTGTTGAAATCCTGGTGGAATTCCTCAAGGGCTTCTTTTCCATGGGTCCAGATGATGAAGATGTCATCAATGTAGCGCAAGTAGAGTAGGGGCATTAGGGGATGAGAGCTGAGGAAGCGTTGTTCTAAGTCAGCCATAAAAACATTGGCACACTGTGGGGCCATGCGGGTACCCATAGCAGTGCCACTGATTTGAAGGTATACATTGTCCCCAAATGTGAAATAGTTATGGGTGAGGACAAAGTCACAAAGTTCAGCCACCAGGTTTGCCGTGACATTATTGGGGATAGTGTTCCTGACGGCTTGTAGTCCATCTTTGTGTGGAATGTTGGTGTAGAGGGCTTCTACATCCATAGTGGCCAGGATGGTGTTATCAGGAAGATCACCGATGGATTGTAGTTTCCTTAGAAAGTCAGCGGTGTCTCGAAGATAGCTGGGAGTGCTGGTAGCATAGGGCCTGAGGAGGGAGTCTACATAGCCAGACAATCCTGCTGTCAGGGTGCCAATGCCTGAGATGATGGTGTGTCCAGGATTTCCAGGTTTATGGATCTTGGGTAGCAGATAGAGTATTCCTGGTTGGGGTTCTAGGGGTGTGTCTGTGCGGATTTGTTCTTGTGCTTTTTCAGGGAGTTTCTTGAGCAGATAGTGTAGTTTCTTTTGGTAACCCTCAGTGGGATCAGAGGGTAATGGCTTGTAGAAAGTGGTGTTGGAGAGCTGCCTAGCAGCCTCTTGTTCATATTCCGACCTATTCATGATGACGACAGCACCTCCTTTGTCAGCCTTTTTGATTATGATGTCAGAGTTGTTTCTGAGGCTGTGGATGGCATTGTGTTCTGCACGGCTGAGGTTATGGGGCAAGTGATGCTGCTTTTCCACAATTTCAGCCCGTGCACGTCGACGGAAGCACTCTATGTAGAAGTCCAATCTGTTGTTTCGACCTTCAGGAGTCCACCCGGAATCCTTCTTTTTGTAGCCTTGGTAGGAAGGTCTCTGTCGGTTAGTATGTTGTTCAGAGGTGTGTTGAAAATATTCCTTGAGTCGGAGACGTCGAAAATAGGATTCTAGGTCACCACATTTTTTGAGCTTCCAAGTTCCAGGCAGAGCCTTCTGGGAGATTTGGACAGTGCTGGAAGGTGATTGGATTTTTTTCTGCTGCTTTCCTTTCTCCATCATGCCCTTCCTGGCCTCCTCTGAACCTATTCGTTTTCCCCCTCCTTTTCCTCTGGTCCCTCGAATTCCCTTGACAATGTGCAAGTGCCACACATCTGCAAACTGCCAACCCACTCCTTTCCCCTCCCAGTTCAATCAGCAGCAGTCCCAGCTCTCCCATAACCAGGTCTTGACCATGTCAGGCCCCATTGTGCTAGGCACTATACAAACATAAGCTAAAGGACAGTCCCTATTCCAAAGAGTTTACAGTCTGACAGGTGAAGGAGACAAACAAGAGGTCAGAGTGTTTTAATACAGATGAGCTGTGTGCATAATTCTTATGTATAGTAAGCCATTCAGTAGCAGCAATCAAAGAAATCACAGCTCACCAGCTACCTAGCCGTTGTCAGATGGCAGATTTCTGTAGGCACTCTGGCAGAGCTGATTTTAAGAAAGCATTTGAAGGTGGATAATATGGTGGCTTTCCAGATTTTGGCACAGAATTCTTTTTGGTTTTGCCTCCTGTATTTAGAGCAGATTGGGATAAAGCATGGAGATGCTTGGGTGACGATTTGGGAATCTGTCTGTAAAAACTATGAATTGCATGTGAGATTATGAACTTTAGGTATCTTTACCAAGCTGCCGACTCCATTTTGAAGATGTAGTCTTTTGCTTTCTGTATCGGGGTGCTGGAACAGGGGGCGCCACGGGGCCATGGTCCTCCCACTTTTTATCAGCTGTAAAGGGTGAGCAGGGAGTAGAGAGGAGCAAACAGGGCAGGATCTTGGGAGGAAGAGGTGGTGCGGGATCAGAGCCTTGAGAGAAAAGGCAGGGAGAGGGTGGGGGCTCAAGTAGAAGGGGAGGCAGGGGCTGGGGGCTTGGGGAAAGGGGTGGCCTGGGAGTTCGGGGGGAAGGGGTGGCACGGGGCGGGGCCACAGTTTGGGCACCTGTGGTACCCCCACTTTTGCCTCTATTTGGGTTGACATCCCGCCACATAGAGATACAGGACTGACAGCAGAGGCTAGTTTACTTTAAGTATTCAATCGTTGGAATTCTAGTCATCTAGACAACAGACTAGCCCCTACCCAGTGGAACTGGTTTGTCAGAGGAGAGAAAACCTTGGCAACAAAGTCACCTGGCAGGGGTTTGTACTCATGCGGAAAAGCTGGCAAGATGTCACATGACAGAAGGGGCTAAAGAGTTTTAAAAGGACAGAAGCTATGCTGCTCAGAGGCCATTTTCTCCAGTCCATGAGGGAGAATCAATCCAGCATATAATGCCCCATGAGACAGGAGACTCCCTATCTGGACACTGATAGTCCCTAAGAACTCCCAAGAGAAGGGTGAGCTAGAAAGTGAGGAAACGGATGCAGGGCTGTGCATGTACTGCTTATTGCTTTGTCTGTATGCTTAAGTATAAAGGAGCATAAATGTGTTTAGACTCTGTGCAAAGTGTCTCTCTCTGTATGTTAACTGCTTCACAGCTACTACCTGCCCTGAGAGAGGTAAACCAGAAGCTTCACACCTTCCCAGTAGAGTTCTGGGGCAGGGTGTGTTTAAGTATGGAGATATCTGAAGGGTCATTGCTGTGCTCAGAGGGGTTAGATAGCTCTCAGAAGGGGTTGCCAGACAGAAGGCCTACATCCTGAGAGCATACTCACAGACCCTGAGATTGGGGCAGTAACTGGACTCTGTTCACGCTCCAGGGGCATGAAAATACCTTGGGGATCCAGAGACAGAGAGGTTCAGATTCCCTTCTCAGCAGTGTGGTGGGTGGCTAGAAGGGATCCCTAGCCAGCCCTGCGGCAGCATGTGAGACCGTTGAGGCTGGTATTGTTGATGGAGTTGACCACAATAAGATAAGAGGGGACATAGGTAGGGAAGGGCATGATTCTGCAGGACGTGGAAAGTGAGATGAAATGTCTGAGTTTCATGAGGTTGAGAAGGAGGGGCCTGTGGAGGGATTTCAAGGTGATGGGGAGACATAGCTGAAGTAGTGGAACAGGAGGATGACTTTTCAGCACTTTGAATGGAGTGGAAGGGGTAAGATGGCAGCAGTCAAGGTTGGGAAGGAGGAAGTGATAGTAGTCAAGATACAAGATGATCAGAAGAGACAGGGGCAGAGTGGATTAACGCACATACCCAGACCAGGAAACATAGCCATATTACTACTACTGCAGATTCCCCACTTCCTTTGTAGGGAATCCAGGAGTTAGAGCCAGAGTAGGGACACAGGGCTTCAGTGCAGATAGCAATGGACTTCCATATCATGCAATGTCTATCTGGTTTGTTCCCCACACGGTTCACAATGGGAACCTAATCCCACCCCAGTGACATAGTGTGAGATAATCTCTATGAGGAAATCTCTGTGAGGATTTCCCCCCCTCCCCACAGCAACTTTTTACAAGGAAAGGGACAAGCTAGTCCACTGTTAAATGGTATTCAGATAACATCTCTGCTGTTGAGAGGTTAGAGCTCAGAGAAGTATCCGAGTTCTTTAGACTCTGAAACTTGGAGTAACAAGGACACCAAAGACCACATTCTACTCTGTTACACCTGAGTTGGTCCACAGCTGTTTCAGACGGGCTGGTGTAACTGGTACCAAAATGCAGCTCTAGGCACCTTACCTGGTAAAAGCAGTCAACAAACACAGCTGGAGCACATCATTTCATGAGTGTTTAATGCTTTGAAATTAAAATGAAGACTTTGAAATATGAGTAATACCATTTGTTGACGAAAATACCCATTTTAAGGTAGGTTTGTTTTACAGTATTTCAGAAAATGTTTTAGCGTGTGATCCCGCACAAATATCTCTCTATTTTTTCTTTTCTTAGAAGAATGTTAATGTTACCCATTTTGGAAGAGAGTTCTGGCACAAGCATGGATCAAATATATAATGTAGGCTTCTTGAGAAAATAGGAGAGGAGAATGTAAAAATCTTAGAATCTCAGAGCTGGAAGGGACCTTAGGAGATCATCTAGTCCAATCCTCTGCTCAAAGCAGGCACAATTCCCAATTTTTTTTTTTTTATTTTTTTTTTTGCCCCAGATCCATAAATGGCCCCCTCAAGGATTGAACTCACAACCCTGGGTTTAACAGGCCAATGCTCAAACCACTGAGCTATATGGCTGCTTGGAAGTGAAGGTTATTTTCCTTGGGGGATTATATCATAACTTGATTTTTTTTTTCTGTTTTTAATGAAAATTCAGTCATCTGAATATTTAGTTAGCCCAGGGAAGAGTTTCAGTTATCAGTTAAAGAGCGTGAGCGTCTGTGTGTTCATTCCATTCATTGAAGATCCCATATTTTAAAATGAATCAGGATACCAGATAATTATCACTTTATTCTTTATTAAATTGCTGCTTTTCCTGCAGTGCTGACCATGGCAGCTGCTCTGCTATATTCAGGAACTTGTTACAGAAAAGAACTTTGATCTTCACCATACACTCTAGTATCAAGTGAGCAATAGGTTAATTTTTAAAAAGTTAAATTCTCAGTAGAACTTCCTTTTATTCTGGAACCACCAAGTGCTTAATGATTTTGATGTTTTGAATTTCCCTTCCTATAAAGAAAGACAATATTCAGAGATACAAGTCGAGTTTATGATTGGAATATTATGAAGAAGTTTGCGTTGCTGCTCTGTACCGTTAGTAAAAGGGTGCATTTCTGAGCGTTCACATTCAAGACAACAAATTGGATATCCAGAAGATGAAAACAAGCAAATTAGCAAACCAGAAGATTTTCAAAGAGCCATTTATAAATGAGAAAATGTTCTCTCCTGAATATTAAAAGTGTAGGGTTCATAAAGTTATGCCATATGTTGCACTTTCAATCAGGATTTAGGCCAATCGTAGAATCCTAGGACTGGAAGGGACCCCAAGAGGTCATCTTGTCCAGTCCCCTGCACTCAAGGCAGGACTAAGTATTATACACCATCCCTGACAGGTGTTTGTCTAACTTGCTCTTAAAAATCTCCAGTGACGGAGATTCCACAACCTCTCTAGGCATGGGAGGTGGGTGAACCCCCCATTCAGGAAGGCTAGCCTGCCGATCCCATCCCTTCCACCCAAGGCCCCGCCCCCCCAAGTCATCCCGGCCAGTCTGAGCCGCCCTGGCCGGCCTGACTCACACCGGCCTCCCCAGCTGGCCTGAGCCCATCCGGACAACACCTGAGCCACCCCAGGCCACAATGGCTGGCCCAACCCCAGCCAGCTGCCCCAAGTCACTCCATCTAGCCTGAGCACCAGCCCAAGCTGCCCCTGGCTGCTCCAAACTCCAGGCCACGGCTGGCTCCCTCCCATGCCCCAACCCCCTGCCCCAGCCCTGATCCCCCTCCCACCCTCCAAACCCCTTGGTCCCAGCCTGGAGCACCCTCCTACACCCCAAACTCCTCATTTCTGGCCCCACCCCAGAACCCAGGAAGGGGTTAGGCCCAGGAAGTCTGTGGTAGAGATGGGTATTGAAGCAAGCATCTTCCATGACCCAGACTAGTATTCTAACCTTCTTTTCAGACCATTAGGCTAGGCCAGACCATTAGAGCAAGTTTTAACGTCAAGTTAAACACAGAAGGGAAAAGCATTTCCTGTGAACTCATCTACTATGTGCCTGTAGTTCTGGGGACTTACAGAGTATTGTTCATATCTGAGGTCTCTTTGAAAACAATATTAAACACCATCAAATCTATGGAGCAAAGACTTGATGCTAATTGCCTGTGCACTATAGATAGTGAAATTGAAGGACAAAATGGAAAAACTTGAAGGAAACTCTCCAACCATATGTTCCCACTTTAAGAGTTAAATTAGACAGCATTAAGTATGTTTCTGCTTTAGCAGTAAAGGGTAACATTGCTTTACATAGGAAATTGAGGCCACAGAGAACAAGTACAAGAGTAGAAATCTTAAATTAATTGTCATTGCTGAAAGAAACAACGACATTGAAACAACTAATAATAAGACTTGCTAGAACTAAAGTTTGTTTCCCACTTCAAAGTGGGCAGAGCATGCAGCATGTTCAGTAAGACTGGGGGAGCCCGTTGTGAGGTATAAATCCCACCAATTCATGACAGGATGGCTAGACCTTTCCATTCAATAGAGGTTGAGGGCCAAGATTTGCAAAAATAGGAGCCTAGAGTAAGGCTCCTAAATTCAAATTTTGGCACTTAAATAAGTAGCCTAAGTTTCAAAAGTGCTGCAAACCCTACTCTTCCCATCGACCTAGGTGGAAATGGGTGAGTGGTCCACTTATGTAGGTGCCATAATATAGATTTAGGAGCCTAACTTTAGGCTACCACTTCTGAAGATCTTAAACTGAGTTCTTTTCAAAATGAAAATGAAACATATATATGGTACATCCATATATTTCCTCACTTTTCAGGGCAAACCCAGACACAGACTGCAGAAAAATGAATGTACAAATTTAGATTTAGGTACATGTTGAAGTGCACATTGCAGTCTTTTATTTCCACTAAGATGCAGCTTGTCGTATAGGCATCTAAAAGTAGCCTATTGCCTGGAAAAAGAGTGACTTTGTGTCCTTGGGAAACGGATTTAACAAAGAATATTTAATAATCAGACTTTTGATATTTGCAACAATTTCACTGTTTTCTTCCCTTAATTGAATTTGTCTACCAGGACAAACTTTGGGAAACACATATTAGGATGTTTTTCTCTTTTCTGACATTGGATAAATGATTTGGACAATGCTTCCATTTTAATTTTAAATTTCCTCTTTTCAGATTTGTGGTTAGCAATTTAATCCTTGTTAAGGTTATAAACTAAAATGTGACTCCTTCCCCAAATGAGATTTAAAAATGTGAATCTTACAACAACCCTACAATGTATATTTGTGTTGGTCCCAGAATATGAGTGAGACAAGTTAGGTGACATAATCTCTTTTATTGGACCAACTTCTGATGGTGGAAGTTTTCGAGCTTCACAGAGTTCTTCTTCTGACACTCTGGTTACTCTCAAACCTAAAGGAGTTCTGTGAAGCTAGGAAACTTGTCCCTTTCACCAAGAGAAGTTGGCCCAATAAAAGATATCACCTCACCTACCTTGTCTCTCTCAAACTTACACATGCTTTATTTCTTATTGTTTTATTTGTATTTTAATTTTTCATCATTTGCTTTGTATAAGATGTCACTTTTGGAAGTTTCAACAAAAAGAATCTACACCAGAATGTGATAACCCTGTCTCTCATAGTTGTGTGGTTCTACACCAAAATCGGCAGTACCGGGTAACATTAAGAGGATGTTCACTGGTCTTAGCAAAGTACTGGAATTTTTGGTAAACTGGAATACCTTGCAAAATAATAGGATTAGCAAAATGATCCTGGATTGTTTGTAATTTACTGATGAATATGTTCCATAATTATTTTTATTCATGGCAAATTTCCATCTCATTAACAGAGAGAAACAGCAGTAGCATTTTGTGCACTCTTTATTCTCACAATTGCTGCACTTTGGACAGGTTAACTACCAACAGTCATGTCCCTACTACTTTTCCTCAGAAGACAAGTCACCTTGAAGAATCTGCTCCTTAAGGTGAAAGACATCTACTCCTATCTGAAGATGTTTAATCCACCGAGCAACCATCTCAGTTCAAAGTGCCTCATTTGCATGTTTCCCCTAAGGAACATCAATATCACTTTGAGGTGATATATTAGGGGGCAAGAACAAGTTTCAAACATAGCCAGTGCCTATCTTGAGCCAGATCCACTCATCCAGCCCCTCAGTTTTTACCTTTCATGCTATCTTTGGGTAAACCTCAGTCACGTCAGATGTGTGCTAATGACTGTAAATGAGGCTTTTGTGACTCCTCCCATTGCTAATGTAGCAAGTTAGAAGATGTAGGCCACATATTTTCAGGCTGCACCCATCAGCAAGGGCTGTCTCATTCCCTCATGGACTTGTATAATGCATATACGCACACACACATATGTGTGCGTGTATATGCGATTGCATCTCATAGATGATTCAAGTCAAGTGTGTTAGTCTAAGAAACTTAACAATCCGATACTGAAGGAAGGGCATATATATATACACCACAGAAACTTAGGAAAACGTGAAAAATTCAGGGAACTTAAATGGTCTGGAGAACACAGGATATAGCTCAGGTGTTACTCCGAGGGTGGTATTTCAGAAATGTTTACTGTTGAGTTAGCTCTTCTCCTGTTGAAGTCAAGGGTTTCCATTTCAAAATCGTGCCTCAGTAGATGCAATTAGATAAATCATTTACTGGAATATCTTTTTACTTGCCTAGAATTTTGGTTGAAGCATGTAAATTCACAGGTGAATTCTAACTTCTGCAGTTCATTTAGAAAAGTTTACAAAATATCCATGCTGTACTGGAGAGGTTTACTAAAATAGCCATGTTTGGTTCTTTTTTGTCTGCTAAAAAGGGGTTTCCCGGTTTTAAATGTTATATATATATGGCCCTACCAAATTCACCGCCATGAAAACGCATCACGGACTATGAAATCTGGTCTCCCCCCGTGAAACCTGGCCTTTTGCTCAATACTATACACATTTCATGGGGGAGACCAGCATTTCCCAAACTGGGGGTTCTCACCCAAAAGGGAGTTGCAGGAGGGTTGCAAGGTTATTGTAAGGGAGTCGCGGTATTGCCACTCTTACTTTTTTTGCTGCCTTCAGAGCTGGGCGGCCAGAGAGGGGCAGCTGTTGACTGAGGGTCCAGCTCTGCAGGCAGCAGTGCAGAAGTAAGGGTGGCAATACCATACCATGCCATCCTTACCTGTGCGCTGCTGCTGATGGCGGCTCTGCCTTCAGAGCTGGGTTCCTGGCCAGTAGCCACCGCTCTCCAGCCGCCCAGCTCTGAAGGCAGCGCCGCCATCAGCAGCAGCGCAGAAGTAAGGATAGCAGTACTGCAACCCCCCCTACAATAACCTTGCAAACCCCCCCCCCCCCAACTCCTTTTTGGGTCAGGACCCCTACAATTACAACACCGTGAAATTTCAGATTTAAATATCTGAAATCATGAAATTTATTATTTTTAAAATTCTATGAGCATGAAATTGACCAAAATGGACCATGAATTTGGTGGGGCCTTAGTTATATATGCACCTTGCTTAAAAGTAAAGCAACACAATCTGCACCCAAAGCAGTGGTATCAGCTCTCAAAGCCTTAAAACAGTATTGCCAGCTCTTATGGTTTAATCATGACTCTTATAATATTTGGTATTTTGTACAGGCTCCAGCTTTTAAAGTCAGGTGATTACATGAGAATCTCAGGAACTTTCTAGCCCTCATTGTGGTAGAAAACAACCTGAAACCATGATTCTTAAAGGCTCAAGAACCAGAAGGCAAATTAAACCCCTCAAGTTTATTATTTTTTATAATCATGATTTTAAGTCAACCTAATTATTTTTTCAGGGCCTGACTTTTGATTTTTTGAGTGATCATGACAAACAGCGGGGAAGGGGAGGAAGGAGAGCACGAGGGTTACAAAAACAGGATCACTTAAAGTTATGTGCCTTGGTGGTTCCTATAAATATATATGTATATTAACATATACACACACACACACCTGCATTGTGTGAACTGTAAATCTGGGTAGCAGACTCGTTTCAGAAAGTTTGATACTGTATACATTGCTTTATGCCTTTTTCATATTCATCACTGTATTTCATATGAAACATCTAAACTTGACTCCTCCAGTCAGCAGAGAAAAGTACTGGACAAAGTTTTTATATAATTATAGATGCAGTAAGCCACTTTTATATTTCATCAGGAGCAACTAACAGAGAACACCCATCAGCTCAGATCCAGCAATCTACTATTTTAAGATTGCCCAGAGGAAGTTAATTTTAGGTTGAGTGCTTTGTAATTTAACTAGAAAACTGCACCAGTTTAGGATTTACTTTTGCTGACCTTAAGAAGAGCTACTACTTTCAGTTCATTACTCTTTATAGTTGAAGTGTGTTTAATAATTTTCTGTGTGCACAAACCCTTCAGTGCAATCCCAGTTTAGCGAATGCTAGTTGACAGCAGTTTTGTTTTGATCTCCTGGGTTGCACGGACACTGTACTGTGATCTCATGTTAACCGTAATAAGACCCGTTCTGTGGGGTGTGGAAGAATATCCCCTCAAAAATGTCAATGTAGTAGGTGTATTTTAGGTTTTAAATGGGAGTCTACTTTCACTTCTTTCTTAAAGGGAGGATTTGGGCCACTGCAAGGAACAAGGAAACAGAAACTGCTTGTGGTGCGAATAATCCTAAAAAACGTACCGCAGTATTCTGCAATAATAGTCCAAACCTCCAGCTTACAATAGCAGTGTTTCAGAGCTGCAGCTTATTTCTTTAGCATGTTGTAGTGTTTTTATCAGGGCAGCTCCCAGTATGCAGGAGGTGCCTGTGGTGGAAAGCAAATCCTCCAGTCCCAACCATCTTCCTGCTCCGAGGATCCAACTGCAATCCAACTCCCTCCTCGACCCTGAGCTTCATCAGGGTGTAAAAACAGGGTCCCATTGAAACCCAAGGCATCTAAAAATTAACTGTTGAATTGTAGCTATTGAAACACAGACACATTGGGAGTTAACCCTTTAATGGCTTTTAAAGTTGGTAAAGGTGTGTGTAAAGTGTGAGCAACTCTTGAATGAAGCTGAACTCCACCTAACAGGAACTCTTTAAAGCCAACTAGTTGTCAACATTCTCTTGTCTGTACTCCAGTGTTGGGAACATGGGTGGCAGGTGAAGCTTCCCCCGGGGAGGCTAGCTCCCTGTCCCATCTTTTCTACCCACACTCCGCCCTAGGCCCCACCCCTGCTCTGCCCCAGACTCCCCCCTCCCCACTCAGTCCCCTTGCCACATCCCTCCTCTCCTCCCCTGCGAGGCCCCCACTGCTTGCGCTCTCCACATCCCTCCTCTCCTCCACCCCGCTCACCTGTGGGGGTGGGCATGTGAGGAGGGATGTGGCAGCAGTGGACAGGGAGGGTATTGCAGGGGAGTGGATGGAGGAGAGGAGGGACGTGACAAGCAGTGGGTGGGAGGGGTCTTTCGAGTGAGGGGAAGTGAGGAGGGAGACGGTGGCCAGCGGGGACTTCCAGAGAGGGGGTGGAGTGGAGAAGAGGAGGGACTCACCAGGCAGGGACGGAGCAGGTGTGGCCCCCATGGCCCAGGCATGGGGTGCCGGTGGCTGCACCAGGGGAGGCTTAGCTTCCTCTGGCCTCTTATACCCGCTGCCCATGATTGGCAACCCAAACTGTTTAATACTTTTCCTCCAGCTCCCCTCCTTCATTACCCGAAGCCCTGTTTATCCATGCTGTAATGATCTGACTGCAACTCTGCCAGAGGGCTGCCGTTCAAATGAGTTGTTACATCTCAAAGGGGACTTTCTGGTTACATGTTATAAAATCCAAATGAGGGCATAAGTAAGTGGTAGGAGGGAGAAGAAATTACTGGGAGGAAGTCCTTCGTGTTTATATACCCCAAATTCAGACCCATCTTTGAGTACATCCTGTCACAAATAAGTGGAGGAAAGTTGATGCTATTTTGGAAAGAAGAGGAAAAACTGTGAGGAAACCTCATTCTGGGAAGTGTTAGCAGGAGTGGTGTAAGCAAGACTCAAGAAGTCATTCTTCCGCTCTACTCCGCACCTCAGTTCTGGGCACCACATTTCAGGAAAGATGTGGACAAACTGGAGAAAGTCCAGAGAAGATCAACAAAGATGATTAAAGGTCCGGAAAACATGACCTTTGACAGAAGATTGAAAAAATTGGGTTTGTTTAGTTTGGAGTGGGGAAGACTGAGACAGGACACGATAACAGTTTTCAAGTACATAAAAGGTTGTTACAAAGAGGAGGGAGAAAAATTGTTCTTGTTAACCTCTGAGGTAGGACAATAAGCAATGGGCTTAAATTGCAGCATGGGCGGTTTAGGTTTGACATGAGGGTAGTTAAGCTCTGGAATAAATTGCCCAGGGAGGTTGTGGAATCTCCATCACAGGAGATTTCTAAGAGCAAGTTAGATAAACACCTGTCGGGGATGGTCAAGACAATACTTGGTCCTGCCATGAGTGCCAGGGACTGGACTAGATGACCTCTCAAGGTCACTTCCAGTCCTATGATTCCGTGAAACAGGTACACACAGCAAAAAATGAGTCAGCATACAGGAATCGAATTCCCACGATGGGTGAGTACTGTCAGATTACAGGAAATCTTTTCTTTCCCCATAAATTGTGGTTGAATGACACTCTACTGGAAAACTGAGTTGTCTGTTAAGTATGACGCTCTTCTATAGTTTCCTGGAGCCTAAAAATTCCAGCTACCCTGCAGGAAGGGAGTATCTCTTCTACAGAAACTCAGGGTTGCTCAATGCAATTCATCCTGCAGGGTAGGTGGAATGACTCCAGGAGTGTGCTGGAGAAGATTCAGTTCTTGCTTTTCTAAACATTATATTGAAGGGAGAATCACTTTGATTTCTTGGACACAATTTCAAAGAACTTTTTTATAGTAGAGTCCGGAAGGGATTTTCATCCCTTTTGGTCACCAGTGTTAAAGTGAAAACATAAGAGAGTGAAGACCGGATTGTGAGTGACTCTGTATGGCTGTGCAATGGAGGGCAGAGGTGACAATGAGCCTTCCAGCTCCTTTCTCCCGGCACAAGGACCAGTTACAACATGCCTTGCACAGGCACAGCTGCCAGCAATCCTAGCCCCCCAAAAACCAGCCCTGGTCGTGACTTAAGGTCACAGATGGACTGTTCAGAAGGCTATCTGAAATGAAATGATGGTCTCATTCCAGATCCGATTCAACAAGTTTCCATATCGCAAAACACCACTATATTTGGCATTCTTAGCAGTGTAGGCAGCAGTCAAGAATTGAATAATCATGGAGACGGAGCTGAACAATCGCTGTTGGAAGTGGTTCCCTCACATTGCCTTTCAAGTTTCAGCTCAGTTTGAGAGGGAAGCTTGTACAGCTGCTGTCTGTGCTGAAGCTGTTCGGCAGATCATATTAAAATGTTATGCTACCAGGCTGTCAATCTGGCACCTCTATGAGGGCTAATATATTAAGCGGGAAAATGTTGGGGGTTTTTTTCTTTCAGAATTGTGATATACTTGATAAAACAGATAGAACCGCATGCACTGGCAAGTCTGTTACACTAATCCTCCTGGGATGCCCAACTGTCTCATTTGCTGAGTACATGGTGTTCATCCAGCGTAGGTTGTGTGTGTTGCAACTTGGGCCAACACCCTTAGCCTGGAAATGACTCTGTTACTGGAATGACTAAATTCAAATTTGCTTTGTCTTTCTCTTTTCCCCCTCTCCCATAGTACAGTGAGTTTTGCTCACATAAATTGCACTTGTGATTCAAGTATGAAAAGCAGAACTATGATTAACTACGCTTAGGGAAGTGAAGGCTTGCTTCCCTCTTCTGCTTCTGTAGATGTACCTGCAATAGCAGTAAGGAGAAATAAAGTTTTTGTTTTTTAAAAGGAGGTGTGTTTGTTTTAAATCTTTAGATATTTGATTCATAACTGTAGGTCTATGCAGGCAAAACTCCCACTGACTTCAAGATTTGGCCCTTTGAAGTAAATTGAATCTTGCTGATGCAAGTTAGCCAAGACTTTCAAAATGGGGCCCTTAAATTAGGCTACCCAAGACCATATTTAGGTACCTAAATAAGTGGCCTGATCCCACTGAGGTTTTCATCTAGATGTTTGAAGTTAATGGGAGCTGCTGGGTGCTCAGAAGTTTTGAAAATCAGCCTACTTATTTACATACCCAATTATAGACAAAGGAGCCAAACTTTAGGCTCCCACTTTTGAAAATCTTGGGCTCTGTAGTGACTTGTAGCCAATTCTGAGCAAAGAGGTAATAGCAGACGTCGTATTACTCTAATCTTACTAATGTCTATTTTTACAAAAGAGACTACAGTACATTTACTAGTACATGATGAAGTATTATAAATAATTGAAACCACAGTTGTCAAGATAAATGAGCAAAGTGCATTTTGTGATACATTACCCTTGCTTTTTTCATTGTGTTTCCCATTTACTTATTTGCAAAATTCAATAATTTGCAATGGATCTCGCAGTCATTAGTGTGAATTAGCAAGCTTCTACTCTATTAGCCATAAATTTGATCTTAACTAGAAAGGAATTATTTAGCAGTATTTTGGCAGAGATTCTTCAGTAATATTTGAGAGTCATGGTCCTATAACACAGCTTGCGTGTTCACCCTTCTCATTCAAAAGAATAGTAAATTTTGCATTGAAAGCTGATTTATTAAGAGTTAATATGGGGGGACTTACATTAAAATGTTGTTGTTTTAGAGAGAAGTTGGAATAAATACAGGCTGCCTCATCCTCTCCTCTGGAATACAGAACTCCTGATGCTGTCAGTAGGATTTCTACATGCTTAAGGAGAACAAAATAGGACTTTATTTCTTAAAGAGCCACCATTAACATTAACACACACACAACATTTTATATCTGTCTGATTTTTGTAACTGCTGTTTTTACAGGTAACACCTTAAGATATTGTAACAGAAAGGATGAGAAAAAGAGATTTTTCTTTCTATTGTCAGGTTTTTATGTCCAAAGTTTGAGTATAATGAACTTTCCCCCATATAGTCATTTACAGCCAAATTTTTTTTTGTCAGTGCTAAGTGCTTGTGGTTCCCAGGGAAGTTAAAGGAAGCTGAGTGCTCAGTACCTCTGAAAATCAGGCAATTCGTCAGTTTCCCCTTTCAGTTATATGAGTCTTTCCCATGGAAGAAAGGGGGAGAGAAATATTTTTTTAAATAGGAAAATGTGACTGAAAACCCACAAAAATCAGCAGGAAGATTCAGGGGCAGATGAAATACATGAAGCCACTTTTTTTAACTCATTTGTTGTGACTGGACTAGATTTCAAGTTGACAGCACACATTTTAAATTAATAAAGACTTAGGAAGATTTGATTTCAGTCAGTTTGCATCAGTTCATGTCAATTTCACCCTCATCCCAAAAAGCTACCAGCAAACTTCCCATGAATGTTAGTTGAAATGTGAAGTGATAAAACTGTTTGTGAATTTGAAACATTAAAATAAAAGCCTTCTGGGGTTCGCCTATTATGCATAATCAAACATCAGAGATGGAATGGAGGAATATGTAAAAATGTCCTCTGATGGAGTCACTGGTAGCTTGGCAGTACACAGAAGAAGGTGTCTGGTTTGTTCAGTCAGCAAGATATGTGGAGGTGAGAGGAAATTATTTATATTGATAAAAATTTTAAATTAAGACCTTGTCTGCACTGGGCATTTGCTCTGATTCCAACCAGTGATTGCCAGCCATCACTGTATCTACACTGGTTCAAGCTGCTCAAAACCTGGGTTAGTTTCACTGGTGCAGAAGATGTCTACACAAGAGGTTTGTATTTTGGTTCCCTAACACTTGTGGCTAGCCAGGGATGGCTGGAATCAGGACAAATTGCCAGTGCAGACAAGGCCTAAGTCATTATAAGTAAACCTCCCTTAACTAAAATAATGCAAATCTAATCCTGCTAGGTTATATCAACTGATTTTAGTAAATGACATTTGTTATGAAAAGGGTCAATTTATAGACTGATTAACAAAATGTATTATAGGGAAGCATGAGCAGTGGGTATCATAGGCTGGGGGAGGCTGTGCCTCCCCAAACAGCTTGGCGTTGCCCCACCGACACTGCGCCCCCAAGAGGCCCCCTCCTGCAGTTCCTGGTGCTCTGCCTTGGCCCAGGCTGCCTGGCACTGGGACCGTGCTGCCTGTCCAGTGCTCAGACCATGCCACCCGGCACTTTGGGGCTGGGGGCACTGCTGCCACTCCACGAGGTGCTCAAAGGCTGGCGGCACTGCTGCTGTGCTGCCCAGAACTGGTGTCGGGGGGCCATGGTGAGGGTGCTCTGGACTCCTGCGGGATAGAGAGGGAACAAGGGGAGGGGAAGGGACAGGGACTCCGGCAGAAGGGGAGGAGCCAGGGGCTAGCCTCCCCCAGAGGCTGGGTCACCAGCTACTCATGTAGGGAAGTGATGACACAGGAGAGCAGACACAGGATCGGCTCTGGCCCAGCAGGGTACAGGAGTCTCACAAAGATGATACTTTCAGGCTCCCAATAGCAGCCTGAGAAGGGCTTGCGTACCCCTTACCACAAGGGTGAGTATAACTGCTATGAGGAGGGAGGCAACATTGTAGTGGAACAAAAGCTACATAGAATGAGAGCATTCCCTTTGGGACTGGTCAAAATTTTCCTCTGCACTGCCTCTGGTCGTGAGATTTCCTTTGAGATTTCCTTTTGGATATTCTGTGCTCAAAGTTGCCTAAGGTGAGAAGAGGAATCCATGCTTCCTGACTCTTTCCCCCAGGCAAGCAATTAACATTTGAAGGAATGTAGCCCGTGTGGGGCCTTCATGGAATTATTATAGAAAGGAAGAAGTCCAAGAAAACCTACCAGGATGTGTCAGAGTGCATTTAAATATCCTTAAAAAATACCTCTAAGTGTGTGAAATTAGCATAGGGGGGAAAAAACTTAGCAGAACAAGGACATACACTCCAGTCCTCAGTTCTTTGTCCTGTCTGTAGTAAAGTCTGCACTGAGTTAACACAACTTGTTGCCAGTGCTAGAAATATTATCTGCAGCAACTTGTTGAGCAACTTGTTGAGCAAAGGATTTGAGCCATTACACAGCAAAGTCAGCAATTTTAAAAGCAATGCAGAGCAATTAACACTTTGAACGGTCAGCAGGGACCAAGGGAGATTATTTCTCACCTTCCTTATGGTTACTGTGATGCATGATCTCCAAAAGGCGAAGTATCTGAGTTAATTTCGTCTCTAAAAATAGAATCCTATTGTGGAGTGCTAAATAATGAAAAGCAAAGTCAGGTTGCTCTGGATCACTTTGGTAAACTGGATGCAAGCAAACAATGTGTATTTTTATTATGGCTAAATGTAAATGTATACGTATAGGAACAAAGAATGTAGGTCATACTTATAGGAAAGGAGACTATCCTGGAAAGCAGTGATGCTAAAAAAGAGTTGAGGGTTATGGAGGATAAGCAGCTGAACATGAGTTCCCAGTGCAATGTTGTGGCCAAAAGGGCTAATGGAATCCTTGGGTGCATAAACAGGGGAATTTCAAGTAGAGAGGTTCTTACCTATGTACTGAGCACTGATGTGACCACTACTGGAATACTGTGTCCAGTTCTGGTGTCCACAGTTGAAGAAGGATGTTAATAAACTGGTCTCAGAGAAGAGCCATGAGCATGAATAGAGGATCAGAAAACATACTTTATAGTGATTAGACTCAAGGAGCTCAATCTATTTTAGCTTAACAAAGAGAAGGTTAAAGGGTGATTTGATTAGTTTATAAGAACCAACATAAGGGACAAATATTTGATAATGGGCTCTTCAGTCTAGCAGAGAAAGGTATAACATGATCCAGTGGCTGGAAGTTGAAGCTAGACAAATTCAGACTGGAAATAAGGAGTACATTTTTAATGCTGAGGGTACTTAATCATTGGAACAATTTACCAAGGGTGGTGATGAATTCTCCAACACTGGCAATTTTAAAATCAAGGTTGGTTTTTGTTTTTGTGTCTTTCTTTAAAGATATGCACTAGTTCAAAAGGAATTATTTTGAGGAATGCTATGGCCTGTGTTATACAGGAGGTCAGACCAGGTGATCGCAGTGGTCCCATCTAGTATTGGAATCTGAATCATATAAAACATTTTTAAATTGTGTTTTTACCTTAAGTGACTATGTAAAAATGGTACCCCCTTATTCAAACAGATGTGTTCTTTGTGTGTGTTCAGACACTAAATGTGTCAATTTTTAGTTAGGAATCTCTACAAAAAATGGAAGTGTTGCAAGAAGTGCTGTTGATTGTCATTGGTCATTTATTTCTCAGTTTGTGCCAACTGATGCCTCAGCATGATGTTATGGATGAGGTGCTCCTGAAGGGTACTATCAGATGGGGAAAAAAAATACTCCTGGCTACCTGTGGTTATAAAAAATCCCATGGCACTTTTTATCCTAGAATTAGCCTAGTGTCCTGTACAAATTCAAATTTGTTAACTATCTACCCAAAATTCCCCCTTTTTATTTTGATTGGATACTGTAGTCTTCTCTTATGTTAAACTGCTATATGATACCACTGATTTGGTCCTGCCTCAATGCAGAGAGATGACCTCTGGAGGTCCCTTACAGCCAGACATTTCTATGATTGCCCAGTATTCTTACAAGAAATGCATGTCATGCTAGAGATGGCTGCACTTCAGCGGTGGGCAAAGCAATTCCTATATTTCCATACAATTGTGCAGTTGGTTTATATTCTTCGGGACCCATTTGGAAGAATGGTGCTGTGTAAATGCAATATTGTCATCATTAATCCAAAATAGCTTTAAAGGGATAGTGCAGATATAGGCTTTAATTACATTATCTTTTCCTTAAGCTCAAAAACTCTATTGTTAATGAGGTTGAATTGTTTTCTCTTAGCTGACATTGTGTATATAGAGTATCTTAATTTTAAAATAACTACAATTACAGTGCATTATTTCCCCCAGAATTTCATTACAAATGGCATATGTCCCATTTGTCTACTCCCTTGTTATATGAACACAAAATAGCCTTGTTATATAAAAACAACTAAATTATATATTTGCGTAAGATACTAGCATGGTTCTATGGAAGCCATTTCAGTCTTGTCAGTTCTTAATAGGGATATGATTTAAATGACTTGTTTTTTGTTTTACCAGGGACACTGCAGAGCTGTTCCAATCTCTTAGTTAAAAACAAAATTTGTTTCCCCCCGCCATCATTTTAGAGTAGCTAGATAACACTTGTTTTTCTACCTGCCATGAAAAAAAATAAGTTAATACAAAAACTTATACATCAATAGTCCATACTGCCAATGGGGTTTTTCTTGCTCAGATTATAAACTCTTATTTAGGCCTGGTCTACATTAGGAAATTAGGTCAGTATAACTATGTTGCTCCAGGGTATAAAAAGTCCACACCTCTGTGCGACACAGTTAAACCCCAGGTTTCAGAGTAGCAGCCGTGTTAGTCTGTATCCGCAAAAAGAAAAGGAGTACTTGTGGCACCTTAGAGACTAACAAATTTATTTGAGCATAAGCTTTCGTGAGCTACAGCTCACTTCATCGGATGCATGCAGTGGAAAATACAGTGGGGAGATTGTATATACACAGAGAACGTGAAACAATGGGTGTTAACATACAGACTGTAACAAGACTGATCAGGTAAGGTGAGCTATTACCAGCAGGAGAGCGGGTGGGGGGGGAATCTTTTGTAGGATTAATCAAAGTGGGCCATTTCCAGCAGTTGACAAGAACATGTGAGGAACAGTGGGGGGGTGGGGAAATAAACATGGGGAAATAGTTTTACTTTGTGTAATGACACATCCACTCCCCGTCTTTATTCAAGCCTAAGTTAATTGTATCCAATTTGCAAATTAATTCCAATTCAGTCTCTCCTTGGAGTCTATTTTTGAAGTTTTTTTGTTGAAGAATTGCCACTTTTAGGTCTGTAATCGAGTCACCAAAGAGATTGAAGTGTTCTCTGACTGGTTTTTGAATGTTATAATTCTTGACGTCTGATTTGTGTACATTTATTCTTTTAGGTAGAGACTGTCCAGTTTGGCCAATATACGTGGCAGAGGGGCATTGTTGGCACATGATGGCATATATCACGTTGGTAGATGTGCAGGTGAACGAGCCTCTGATAGTGTGGCTGATGTGATTAGGCCCTATGATGGTGTCCCCTGAATAGATATGTGGACACAGTTGGCAATGGGCTTTGTTGCAAGGATAGGTTCCTGGGTTAGTGTTCTTGTTGTGTGGTTGTTGGTGGATAGCTCAGTGGTTTGAGCATTGGTCTGCTAAACCCAGGGTTGTGAGTTCAATCCCTGAGGGGACCATTTGGGATCTGGGGCAAAAAATTGGGGATTGGTCCTGCTTTGAGCAGGGGGTTGGACTAGATGACCTCCTGAGGTCCCTTCCAACCCTGGTATTCTATGATTCTATGAAGCCCTCCCATCAGTGTTGGTAGCCTCTTCACTTAAGCACTACAGCAGCATAGCTGCAGCATTTTAGGTGTAGACAGGCCCTTAGATTGTAAACTCTTTGAGCAGAGACTGTGTTCTGTGTTTCTACAGGGCCTACCACAATAGGGGCAACTCATGTGAATAAGGGTTTGCATGGTTGGGTTCTAAAGTAGAAAAGCCAGAAAATTCAGAATTTGTTCCAATGCTGTGGCTGTTATCAGTGTGGCTGCCATCCTTATTGTTATTTAAATAGAGCTGTTGTGCACCGCTCAGTTTACATACATCACTGACTCTCTTTTCTCGTTCGTCTAAACTAACTTCAAAACCCAGCTTTCCCAGGAGCAACATCGTTATAACATAACGGAACATAGCAGTGTTCCGTGTGCTGTCGAAGTATGGACTGACCTTATTTTCAAAGGTACTGAGCACGTCCCATTCTATTTAGCAGGAGCAGTGGGTGCTCAGCACTTTTTGAAAATCAGGCCATGAATGTTCGTCCAGGCACACACATTTCACACCACCACAAAGAGCACAGCAGGCCTCTTAGGAAGGAAACCTTTTTGATCTGATTCTGAGGTTAGGATATAAAATACATCTTAAATCTTAACTCCATGACAGAGGTTAGTCCTGCTCTCGTATATGAAGCAAACAAGTGTTCGAGCATGGCGACAAAGCTGGATCATTGCTAGCCTTGCATTAGGAAAGTCATAGTGTGCACATACTCCTAAGTCAGATATCAGTGAAATAGTCTCAAACTATCACAATTAACTGTATAAATCAATATAGCCATAAATGTGGGATTCCATAAGATCATAGTATTCTATGTTAAGACTACCTCGCTCAACAGCAGATCAATGTCCCCTAAGCCATGGGAGTGCTGCTTTTAAATAATGACACCAGTATTGCTATCTTTTTACTAGAGGGATGGAAAGGTCTGTGGTTTGATCACTTCCTGCTAGAATTCTTTAGAAGTTTTGAATCCAAAATAATGCCTGTATGGTCAAAATGTACCAAGAAGCTTTTACTAATGATCTCTTCCCAGACAGAGTCCACACAGTTGGCAGAAATCTGAAGGGAAGAAGTTTCAACAACACCCAACTGATTTCATCCTAAAGAATTATTTTTAAATTTATACTCAAAGCGCTAGCTAGGAAACCAAAGCTGAAATCGGATTTTGTTCATGGCTGCTGTACGACAGTGAATTTTAAAATGCTGTTCCATCTCACTGGAAGGGCTAGACGTGAGTCGGAACTATGAATGATGAGCTTGCTCAGTGAAGAGGCCTTCAACTGCACCAAATGGGGTAACTTTTAGGAACACTGATCCAGTTGAGATTTTGGGGTTAACGTCCAATACTGGGTACCACTCTGGTTACGGAGACAAAGACAAAAGTTAAAGTAACTTCTTAGTGTCTGGAGCTGTTCCACTCTTCAGAGGAACTCCTCAGGGCTGCCAATTATTGCCCCTTCTGTTTAGTATTTCAATACAATCTTGGGCCCAGTTAATCAGAAATGATCCATTAAGTGGAGGACGTTGGAAGTGGAATGAGAGGCATATACTGTAATAGTTTATACCATATAACATCGAGAGCATTTTCTCTGTGATCACTAAAATGAGCTTGTCATAAATATAAAGGGAAGGGTACACCCCTGTAAAATCCCTCCTGGCCAGAGGAAATCTCCTCTCACCTGTAAAGGGTTAAGAAGCTAAAGGTAACCTCGCTGGCACCTGACCAAAATGACCAATGAGGAGACAAGATACTTTCAAAAGCTGGGAGGAGGGAGAGAAACAAAGGGTATGTGTGTCTGTCTATATTTTGTCTTTGCCGGGGATAGACCAGGAATGAAGCCTTAGAACTTTTAGTAAGTAATCTAGCTAGGTACGTGTTAGATTATGATTTCTTTAAATGGCTGAGAAAAGAATTGTGCTGAATAGAATAACTATTTCTGTCTGTGTATCTTTTTTGTAACTTAAGGTTTTGCCTAGAGGGGTTCTCTATGTTTTGAATCTAATTACCCTGTAAGGTATCTACCATCCTGATTTTACAGGGGGGATTTCTTATTTCTAATTACTTCTATTTCTATTAAAAGTCTTCTTGTAAGAAAACTGAATGCTTTTTCATTGTTCTCAGATCCAAGGGTTTGGGTCTGTGGTCACCTATGCAAATTGGTGAGGCTTTTTATCCAACATTTCCCTGGAAAGGGGGGGTGCAAGTGTTGGGAGGATTGTTCATTGTTTTTAAGATCCAAGGGTCTGGGTCTGTAGTCACCTAGGCAAATTGGTGAGGCTTTTTTACCAAACCTTGTCCAGGAAGTGGGGTGCAAGGTTTTGGGAAGTATTTTGGGGGGAAAGACGTGTCCAAACAGCTCTTCCCCAGTAACCAGTATTTGTTTGGTGGTGGTAGCGGCCAATCCAAGGACAAAGGGTGGAATATTTTGTACCTTGGGGAAGTTTTGACCTAAGCTGGTAAAGATAAGCTTAGGAGGTTTTTCATGCAGGTCCCCACATCTGTACCCTAGAGTTCAGAGTGGGGGAGGAACCTTGACAGAGCTAAGAAGGCTAAGGAAGGACAATGCAATTCCTACTTTGATATTTAGCACCTAGTACTTTAAGTTTTGGAAGTTCACTCAAGGAAGTCTCCCTCTCGCCCACAAGCCCCATGTGCTGGATGGTCGTAGAGATAACCTTCTTCAACTGTGGGATGAGCTGAGTGTTATGTCCCTTAAAGTCTTATATTACAATTAAGCTCTTTGGTTTTCTGATAGGACCAGTACTACTTACATTTACTGTTCTCACTTATATAGATAATTTTCAATTTAGACATTTTATCAGCATAATGACTGATCTCAACTCCCTCAAAGAGCCTGAATTCAGTCCATTAAAGTATCAGTCAATGGATATAGGGAGTCTATTAATGAAAGTCTCTAACCTATACCCCTTTCTATTGGACTGTAACTGGGTGGCTTGCCCCTAAGCCTAGAGCCGCCAACCCTGATTACTAAAGAACCAGGAGTGATCATATGATTTCCCATATGAAGATCTGCAGGAAGCTACAGTGGGAAGGAGTGGGTGGTGCTCAGAAATCAGAGACTGTTTGGGGTGAGCTGGTGCTATCAGACAGCCCTGGGAGTTAGAACTGAATGTGCAGCCAGAGAGGGCCTGGGAGTGGCCTGCCAAAGCAGGAAAGGCCCCAGGCACGAAGGCCTGGGAGGATGAAGAAAACCCTTTGCTTTGTGTGCACATTTGGATAGGCTTTATTTTGGAACTTTGAGTTTTATTTGGTGTTTATTTTATATTAATAAACCCAGTCCCCAAGGAGGGGTATTCTTGATCACAAAAAGCCTGGGTGAAGTTTTATTTGAATAGTCCAAGATGGGAAACTGAGGCAGCTGCCTGATGTGAGACCCCAGGCCATGAGGAGGAGCATGGGCAGCGACTAGCTCACTGACAAATGCATTGGTGGGGAAGTAATGTTAAAAGTCAGGTGGGGAATGAGACCTAAATTCAGAATCCGGGTGACCATACATCCCATTTTGGCTGGGACAGTCCCCTTTTTAAGCCCTGTCTCAGCCGTCCTGACTTTTTTTGGCAAAACTGGGCATTTGTCCAGTTTGCTCTTGCCAACTGATCATCAGTTGGCAAGAGCAAACTGAAGGCCCCTAGCGGGGTGCAGAGGAACGTGCCGGGAGGGAGGGTGAGCGGCAGTGCCAGCCCCATGTGGGAGGGAGGGCTCAGAAGAGCGGCTTGGGCTGAGCCAGCCCTGCGCACAAGCAGGTGGCAACGGGCCCTGGGGCCAGCCGCGCAGGCAGGCAGTGGGGGCGGAGAGGCTCAGGCCGTCCCTGTGGGCAGTGAGGAGAAGGGAGCCTCAGGTGGCCCCGGGGCCCGGCGGGGTGGGGGGAGCGGCACGGTGTGGGTGGAGGAGGGGGCGGAGGCCCTTTGGGAAAATATGGTCACGCTGAGTGTAGTGTGAATATTCATTGAATGACTATTAATTAACAAAAGACCTGTCTGGTTCTGTCTTATTCTACCTAAAATGAATGCTAATTATGTTGCATAGACAAAATGTTAGATGGAAACAGAGGACATAGGGAATGTGGAGCTGCCAGACATTTCAAATCTTTTGTAGGTGTGATTTAGAAGTGTCTGGAGAGGTTACTTCAATTTGCTGCAGCCACAGATTTATCTTTTGAATAATCTGTCCTCATTTGTATGGGATAAATGTTAGAAAAGATTCTTAAATCTCGCCAGATAAAATTTTCAAAAGCACCTAAGTCCCATTGACTTTCAGTGGGACTTACGTTCCTTACTCACTTAAGACGTTTGAAAATCTTGTCCTTTCTCCTGATACTTTTCTTGGAACAATGATTTAATGGGTCTAATGCTTCCCTGGCTCTGAAATAAAAACAAAAGGCATTGTAATTTCTCCGCAGATTTTTGAAAACAGCTGAAGTGTGTATATGGATCCATTCAGATAAACTGACCTGGCTTGCCTTGAGGTGGAACACTGAAATTTACCTCCAACCTTTTTGTGTATCATTGAGTAAACTGTGAACAGTCTCTAAAAGCAAACAAAATATGTTATTTTTGATTACTGACTTGCATTTTATATGCCTATGTCAATTGATTGGCTGTGGTGTTGATTTGTTTTTATACTGCAAGTATAAATTAAAAACAAAATACCAAATCCATAGCCAGTCAAAACATTAGGCGGCCTGGACACAATAAGTGATCCAAATGCACAGTGCTACCAATAGTGCTGAGTGAATAATTTATTTGACAGGTTTCACTACTTATTTTGTGTGTAGGAATTGCCTGATTATTTCAGCTTTTGAATTCATTTAGTGAATAATTTCTGTATTAAAAAAACCTCACCTGTATCTTGTTCAGGGCAGATCATTGCAGGTAGTACGTGTTCAAAATTTGAGCTAGGTTAGCTACTTCTGCCTGGACACTTAGGTGACGTAGTATTATCGCTGTTCCCTGATTGGGAGGCAGTGTTGCCTAGTGGATAAAGCACTGGAATGGGACTTAGGAGATGTAGGTTCTATGCGTGGCTCAGCCACTGGCCTGTTGAAGGGACATTAGGCAAGTCATTTCACCTCTCTGTATCTCAGTTTCTCCATCTATACAATGAGGATAATGATACTGACCTCCTTTTGTGAAGTGCTTTGAAATCTACTGATTACAAGCACTGTTTACAATTTGTGTATTATTATATTAAGGTTGCTCACTAGAATCGTTCTAGGAAGTGGGCCTATAGGGGGCATGACCGCACTCAGAATGACAGGTTTCAGAATGAGTTTGTTTTAAAACCTGAACAAACTGATGGAAAAAGAAAAGGAGTACTTGTGGCACCTTAGAGACTAACCAATTTATTTGAGCATAAGCTTTCGTGAGCTACAGCTCACTTCATCGGATGCATACTGTGGAAAGTATAGAAGATCTTTTTATACACAGAAAGCATGAAAAAATGGGTGTTTACCACTACAAAAGGTTTTCTCTCCCCCCACCCCACTCTCCTGCTGGTAATAGCTTATCTATTCAGGGGACAGGGCCTAATAACATCAGCCACACTATCAGAGGCTCGTTCACCTGCACATCCACCAATGTGATATATGCTATCATGTGCCAGCAATGCCCCTCTGCCATGTACATTGGTCAAACTGGACAGTCTCTACGTAAAAGAATAAATGGACACAAATCAGATGTCAAGAATTATAACATTCATAAACCAGTCAGAGAACACTTCAATGTCTTTGGTCACGCGATTACAGACATGAAAGTTGCGATATTACAACAAAAAAACTTCAAAACCAGACTCTAGCGAGAGACTGTTGAATTGGAATTCATTTGCAAATTGGATACAATTAACTTAGGCTTGAATAGAGACTGGGAGTTGCTAAGTCATTATGCCAGGTAACCTATTTCCCCTTGTTTTTTCCTACTCTCCCCCCCCCCAGACGTTCTTGTTAAACCCTGGATTTGTGCTGGAAATGGCCCAACTTGATTATCATACACATTGTAAGGAGAGTGATCACTTTAGATAAGCTATTACCAGCAGGAGAGTGGGGTGGAGGGAGAGAAAACCTTTTGTAGTGGTAAACACCCATTTTTTCATGCTTTGTGTGTATAAAAAGATCTTCTATACTTTCCACAGTATGCATCCGATGAAGTGAGCTGTAGCTCATGAAAGCTTATGCTCAAATAAATTGGTTAGTCTCTAAGGTGCCACAAGTACTCCTCTTTTTTTTTTTTTTTTTTTTGCGAATACAGACTAACACGGCTGTTACTCTGAAACATTGATGGAAAACTGTTCACAATAGTCACATACTCGAACTTCCAGTACCATGCAGATCCTTTCAGAGGGTAAAAATCCTACTGATTGATAAGATTCTTCTTCCTGGGACATCATTTTCCCCTAAGGGCCTATTTGTATGGTCAGAATTCTGGATGAGTGTTCAGATGACCATCTGTTTAGCTCTTACAAGCCTATTTCTAGCCTGAATGTTAAATTATTTTTCTGCCACCAGGTACCATTTGGTCCTATCCTGCCCTTCAATGGTGCTCCAGTTCTATGGAGGTTAGCAGGTCTGAGTAGCATTTGGTTTGGACAACTGCAGCTAATCACCGCAATCCCTCCTGCTGTGTATAGACTAGCCATTATGGTCTCAAACAGTTATTATTGCAGCTATACACTACTGTATTTACAGGAACATGTGCAACAGGACATTCATTAAAACAGGAGACAAACCAAAATACAAGGGCTTAACACCTTTGTCAGCCTTGCAGACTAACATAATAAGAAATATGCAGATTAAAGTAATAAGAGCCAGAAGTCAAGCAGAGTTCCCAGCTGGTCAGGGCTCATACCTGGGTGCTTCAGTGGTGGAACCAGCAATTATTCCTAAAGAATAAAAACAATTAAAAATAAGAGAATCTCTAGAGCCTTCCAAGCACCATCAGAATTCCCCCAGATATTCCTTTTGCTTTTTAACACCTGCTATGTTCTCATGAATGACTTTCTTGATCGGCCATTGTTAACGAAGATGCTCTGAGCCATAAGGGTTTAAGGACATTCTGAAATCATGCTTGTTATAAAAATGTCAATCAGTCTTTCCCACATTTAACTGGCAGTTCTTCCAGAAGCATTCACCACCGCTGCCCGTGCAACCTTAATCCACCCCCCTTCTGCATATTCATTCTGATACTGTCATCAAGTACATGATCACAAACTATTTCCCTCCCCTCCCCCCCCCAGCATTCTTGCCTCATTCAGTGAATAGGCTGGACCTGCTCTGGGTGTGGAGCAGGGTTGTGTAGCAAAGGAAGCTGTTGTCAGTAGGACCTCTGCCTCATTTCTTGTAGAGGTCAGAAGGTGTGTAGTAAATGAAACGGGGGACTGCAGGAAGAGAAAGGACAGTCTCATGGTTAAGGCTGTAGAATGCTGCCTTGGAGAGTTGGATTCTATCCATAGGGTCTGGAACTGGGGGTGCTGCCACACGTCCTGGCTGGAAGGGGTCTCCATCATACATAGGGTTTACAGGTTGGTTCAATGGCTGTCAGCACCCTCACTATAAAAATTGTTCCAGCACCTCTGGTTCTATCCCTGCCTCCGTCACAGAGTTGCTAGGTGATGCTGGTCAAGTCACTGAAACCAAACTTTTCATACTTGGGAAATTGTGTGTGTCTCATTTTCTGGGTGCCTGACTTGAGACCCTGGAGTCTGATTCGCAGACGTGCTGAGCCCCCACAGCTGCAGCTGATGTCAGTGGTCCCCTGCTCTGGCTCCCGCAACTCTCAGAGGTGGGAAAGTCTTTGTCTGGGCCAGCAGGGGAAAGAAAACCCATAGCCCATTTAAGGATTGCACATATCCCTTGTGGGTTTGTGATGAAATGATCCTTTATAGCCCCCCACGTGCTACCCCACCCTCTTAATTAGCCAAACGGGAAGCACCTGTTCTGGCCCAGGTGCCCTAGACCTGCTTCATTTACAGGGGCCAGCCATCCCTGTAACCGTCTCAGAATTATAAAACAATAAAAATCCAATTCTGCCAAGTTTATCTATACTGCAATCATGGGGTATGATTGCAGCTGGAGCCGACATGCTCCACCTGGCTTTAATCTAGCTAGCTCAGGTCCTGGAGCAGTGAAGCTGCGGCAGCGTGTGCTTTCGCACCGCCTAGCCCTGCAAGTCGAGTAATAACTCAGGAGTCCAGGTGGGTTTGTACAGCTCATGCTGAAGCATGCACTGCCACAGCTTCACTGCTCTGGGACCCAAGCTTGCTAGATCAAAGCTCCCTCAAATATATCTGCTCAAGCTGCAATCACAACCCATGACTGCGATACAGATATACCCTGAGCACAGAGGGTAATGACCTTTCACTTTCCACTGAGCACCCCACGAGGTCTTGTGAGATCAAGGCAGACTTTTACACGCAAACACTGAGTAAACACAAGATAAGGTGTAAGCGCTGCAATCTCACAGGCACTTTCAGTTTCAGACAACATCATGTGAACCAACCAGGCTCATTATCCTCAAATCCGATTAAACCTTTCCTTTCCCCATTGTCTGGTACACTGTGTGGTGAGATTGGTGGACAGCAGCCAGTTCAAGTTTGTATTACTGGACAAGTTTGTATTACTCCAGATGAATTATTTGAAGGAAACTATAAATGCTAAAGAAGTGGTCATGTGCACAGTTTTATGTTAACTTGTTTTACATGTCTGTCAGTTCAGAGAAATCCCCCAGTACATATTATTTTCTGTTGAACACAATATTGTGTCAGTCTTGGTGCTTTTGTAACTTTAGCTGATGGTATTAAGCATCCTCACTAGGATAGGGCAAACCATTCTAGATAAGTATCTCCTCCTAAATCTTTGCCCGTTTTTAAACCAAACCTTTAAGATTTGGCTATTTCCAAGTTACAGTCAGGAGAAGGAATGACAGTGCCAGAAGTCTTATGAGAGAGGCTGTTCTTGTCAAATTTCCAGATTAATTTTGTGTGGAGCAATGTTTGGATTGAATCTGAACTTGGACCCTTTAGAGACTTGTCCATGGCTAATCCTGGCTTTTGGGGAAAGGGAATGGAGACAAAATTGCTGAATAAAACATATGTACAAAGGATCCAGGTGTGTCTTCATCCGATTTACTTTGTAAAATTGCTGAAAGTTTCTCTGGGATGCTGGGATTTTGAGTCACTCATCAGCAGGCTCTGGCTGTGTTAATTACTTGAGGACATTGAATAGCTGACTAGAATCCATTTTGGGCTACTACATTTTCAATCCCTTCTGTGTGAGCCAACTGTGTTTCATACAGCAGCTGTACTAACCTCTGACTAGTAGTTGGCTTTACAAAAGGCTACCTACTGAGAGCATCTGCCATGACATTCATTCTCCCAGAAATGCTTAATCTCAAAATTACATGGTACGAGTTACATAGTCCAGCGCCACAAACAAGAAGCTAGTTGTGAGTTAGTCAGAAAGTAGCTGAAAAGATGAGGAGTCTTAATTGTTGGATATTCATCATCTGTCTGAAAGCAACGGCCAATATTTTCAAACCTGGATACCTCAAGTTGGGTTCCTAGATCCATAATTGGGTTTTAATTTAAAGTGATTTGATTTTTCTGAAGTGGTGAGCAACTTTTGCTTCCACACTCATTTAGCAGCCTAAAATGGACTTTGGAACTTAACTTTAAGCATCCAGGTTTCAAAATTTTACCTAGTATATATTTGCTATGGTTGGATTAATCACAAATTTCCTATGTGAGTGGAAGGAGCTTGTCTGTGTACTGGATAATTAGACTGTGCATGGGCTCAGAGGTTTGCTTACTCTGTCTTCACATACAAGGACCTATGGATGAGATGACCCATTCCCAAATCTTCAGGGGAAGCATCAGTGGATAAAATTTAATTGTCTCTGAAATCAGAATATGCTCATACCATGCAAACTGCAGAGCCTCTTTCAGTGTCTGCAAAGCATTATCATGTTGTGGTTGCACTTCTGTGATTGTGATGGAAACGTACAAGACTTTGACTGCATATTTGACCAACTATGAGATAAAATGGGACAAAACTTAAGCTCTTATTCTGTTGATTCTATGGATAATGGGTGCAGCCATTCTCCACCATGGGATCTTAGACAAGAAAGTTTGTTTCCTAACAAATTTCTAAATAATGTATCATCAGACATTAAAATTATTCCCTGGTGTCTTAAAGTGGACTCTCCAAGAGGAGCAAATGCTCCAAAGCTGACATACACACACACACACACCCCAAACAAAACAAAACAACCCTGGACATTTATAGTATTGTCAGTTCTCACAAGATATGATGATTTTTCTTAAAGCCCCAGCTCTGGAGTTCTGTGACAGTGAGAATGTCAACTTTCATATTTTAAACAGTAAGTTTTAGTTTCTTAGTTGTAGAGAAAAACTTGAACATATGACCTGCATGTACCCTAAAGACTATAAAACCAGAGAGCAAAAAAGAACTAAAAATTATTTTTTTAATCTCATGATTTCTAGCTTAGTATCATGATTTTGGGGGACTTGACTCATGAATTTTGAACGTTCAGGTTTGGCAATACTGCATGTGAGACCACTATACGTCCTGGTGATAGATTAACCCTTTCTGTTGTCTTGGACCAAGACTAAAATATTGCCTCCCAGCTGGCAAACAAGTGTATTTAAAGATTATTTGTCCTTTTTATCCTCAGTTGTTTGCCGCGATACTGAATTTGGCAAATGGTATAAAAAGACCAAATCTTCTGGAATGTATGAGACTGCGTGTCCCAGTGATCAGGGGAAAATCCAGTGAGCCAGAGCAAGACGTGACCAGTAGGAATCAAAATAAAAATGGCAATGTTATCAAAACTTGCCTGTGTATCCATTTTCTCTCTCAGCTACTGGATGTTGCTTGTTTGCTGTGTCGCATGGTTGCAATTGCTCTACTCAGCCCACTGATTAATGTGTCACTGCTTAACATCATTTTAATAAAGGCTGCTAGACTGTTACACTTGCAATGAGGCAGATGGTTGTCTTTGTGCAGCCCCAGGGCTTTACTTTCTATGTGTTTTTTAGCTTCCTGGAAAGGCATAGTGTTCAGTGCTCCGCTATTCGGAAGAAGGGAGGGATTGCTGGGATATGGCAGAGTGCACCACAGCATTTTGCTCTCAGTTCTGTCTGTGCTGGCCACAGCCCAGTAGTGAGCAGTTGGGTACAACCTTTGATCTCTGCCAGTGTTGATTCTGCCAATCAGCAGACTGTTGGGTAAGAAGGATATGTGGCAACATCCATGTTTACCTAGAGGAGACAAGATGCAGAGGTTCTGTTCACTAATAACTGTTACCTGGAGTAGTTTCTTTGCACCAAGCTCAGAGTGGTAATAGCCTGATTTTATTATACAATGAAAACAGAATCTGGCATAGCTTTCTCCTTAATCTAATTTAGGACAAATCATTGCAGCTTGGAACCATCTCTGTTCCTGCTACAACTCTTCTAATCCTATTGCAATGGCTTGCAGCAATTAATGATACTACTTCTCTTAGAATCAATCATAAGACCATAGGGTTAGAAGGGACTGCAAGGGTCGTCTAGTCTAAACCCTTGCCAAGATGCAAGATTTGTTATGTCTAAATCATCCAGGACAGATGGCTCTTCAGCCTCTTTTTGAAAACCTCCACTGGAGGAGCTTCCACAACTTCCCTAGGCAGTTTGTTCCATTTTCCTACTGTTCTTACAGTTAGGAAGTTTTTCCTGAAGCTTAATCTAAATCTGCTATGCTGTCATTTGAACCCATTGCCTCTTGTCCTGCCCTCTGTGGCAAGAGAGAATAACTTTTTCTCCACCTCTTTAATGGCAGCCTTTCAAGTATTTGAGGACCGCTATCATGACCCACCCTTAATCTCCTCTTTTTCCAAACTAAACATACCCAGTTCCTTCCTCCTTTGCTCATATGGCTAGCATTCCATCCCTTTAATCATCTTTATTGCTTGCCTTTGGATCCTTTCCAGTTTCTGTACATCCTTTCTATATATTGGTGACCAAAATTGGACACAGTAGAGCAGTATTATCCCCTCCCGTGACTTGCATGCTATGCTTCTGTTAATGCAACCTAAAATTGCATTTGCTTGTTTTTTCCCAACAGCATCGCATTGTTGACACGTGTTGAGACTGTGATCCTCTACATCAGTTCTTCTGCCAAGCCGGTTATCCCGCATTCTGTATTTGTACATTTGGTTTTTCTTCCTTAAGTGTAGCACTTTCTTTTTCTTGTCTATAGCCCAGTTCTCCAATTTATCAAAATCCCTTTGAATTTTAGCTCTATCCTCCAAAGTGTTGGCAACCCTCTCTAGCTTTGTGTCACCTGCAAATATGGTCAGTATGTTCTCTATTTCTACATCTAGATCATTAATAAAGATGTTAAGGAACACCAGACCCAAAAAAGATCCCTGTGGAACCCCTATTTGAGACCTCTTTCCAATTGAGCTGTAGCTCACGAAAGCTCATGCTCAAATAAATTGGTTAGTCTCTAAGGTGCCACAAGTACTCCTTTTCTTATTCCATTAATAATTACTCTTTGTTTGCAGTTGTTTAACCAATTACGTATCCACTTAATGGTAGCTCTGCTGAGCCTGTATTTCTCCAGTTTACTTATTGGAATGTCATGCAGGACTGCATCAGAAGCCTTGCTAAACTCCAGGTGTATTATATTCACCACAATCCCCATTCACCAAACCAGTTATCTTGTCAAACAAGGAAATCAGGCTGGTTTGGCATGATTTGTTCTTAGTAAATCCATGCTGGCTGTCAGTGTCCATTCCTTTATCCTCCAAGTATTTGCAAATTCCTGGCTCCTTAAATGTCACCTCTCTGTGATAGAGACCTCTCTCCCTCCTGCCTGGGATTTTTCCAGGCGGCTCAGTTCCCTGCCCACAGTGGGCGATATTCCCATCAAGGCAGTCTGCCTAAACAGGCCGGCATCTGCACTTTGCTTTTTCTTTGAAGGCTATGAAGAACATAATGGCCCACAGTTGTAAGTTACCACACAGCTCTGTATAAGCAAGCACATTTATTCTTAAGTGGAAAGCATTACAGAGAAGACATTAAAAAACAACAAAAGAACCTACACACATGCTAAAAACTTTGCCATAGGCCACTCCAACTTCTGGCTGTGGTACGTGCCAGTCCTTGAAAAACCACAACTGATTTTTACTCATGGTATGACAAGGTGGACTAGGCCCAGAAGCCCCTTGCTGGAGGCCTCAGGGTCCTGCTACACTTGTCCCAGGAAAGAAGCAGTGACGCGGTCCTCCAAGCAGGCTAGAGTGGCTGCAGGGGAAGCAGCCAATCAGACAGGCTTCAGAGAGTAGCAAATCAGGGCTCAGGAGGGCCCTATAAAAAGGAGCTGCAGAGCCAGACACAGGCAGTTCCTTGCTTGAGCTAGGGAAATGCAGATGGTACTCCTAGCTGGCCAAAGAGAACTGCAGGACAATGGACAGCTTAGTGCTAGTAGGGACCAGGGGTGCAAGGAAGAGGTGCTGACTGGCTGCTGGGCCTGAGCTTAGAACAGTCTTGAGCTAAGGGTGAGGCGTCGGTGAAGGCTGGAGCTGCAGGGAAGTGATCCAGGGAAATGAAGGCAGTTTTGCTAATGGACACAGCAGCGCATGGCAGCTGTTCTTAGGGTCTGTGGGCTGGGACCTGGAGTAATGGGGGAGGGCCTACAATTGGACAGAAGTAAACCCCCAGAAGGAACTGAACTGTCAGGAGGCCCAGCTGGAGAGCTGAGGCAAGACCAGACTAAGAGGACAAAACCATTGCCTCCAGGAAGGAAGCCCGGGGAATATGGTCCAATACCAGGGCCAGGACTGGTTTTAAAGACTGCAGATACACCCGACCAGAAGGGGGCACTCAGGAGAGGTGGGTGCCATGCCATTACACATGGTCATAACTGTCTCAGCTTCAGAACTGGAACCATCATGAGTAGTTCGTTCTTTCCTTTTCTACATCTCAGACCTTTGATCTTGGCCTCATTCATGTTACAGGTGATTAGCAGACAATGGATCACTCCTCAGGACATAGCTTCAACGGCTGGGATTTTGTGTAACTGGAGGCAGGGAATTTGCATTCATCTCCTGCTAAATACTCCCTAGGTCTCACATCTCCCCCCCACCAGAAGTTACATGCAGTCCCGACCCACAATAATACACAAACTATTTTTTTAATTCAATGAACCCCAAAGATATTTAAACTTTATTTAGTAAGGTCTCCCAAGGAAATGGCAGGAAATTGCCATATCTGTCACCACTTATGACAGGGTGCTAGGCAGGAACTCCTGAGCCAGCCCTTTGTCACGCCAGCTCCAATTAAGGGAGGTAAGTTGGAGCTGCCTAGAGAAACCTGCACCTGATTGGCAAATGGGAAACAGCTCCCAGACTAATTAGCCTGGAGCTACATACAGGCCCAGAGGAAGAAAGGAAGTGGGGAGTCAGAGTGTGGAAGGAGAGCAGTAGTTCTGCCCTCCTAGGTGCAGAAGCTGAGAAGTCCTTACAGCTGAAAACCCAAGCTGTATGTGGTGAGAAGGTGGGGGGAGCGCACACTGTAAATAAACTGCACCGGTGTTTGCTGAGCCCCAGGGTCTCTGAGTAGTTTATGAACACAGCAGAGACAGGAGCAAAGGGGGCCCTGCTACACCATCCTTATTGTATATCATTCTGATCCTTATCCTTTTCCTCATTAGGGTGACCAGATGTCCTGTTTTTAAAGGGACAGTCCCATTTTTTGGGATTTTTTTTTTATATAGGCGCCTATTACTCCCTACGCCCGTCCCGTTTTTTCACAGTTCCTATCTGGTCACCCTAGTCCTCATTCTGGTACATACTTCTCATTACTTTAAGTTATTTGTGAGGTTCTCTGTCCCATTGCAACTTTCCAACTGTCTCAATACCTGGTGGTTAGGCATTGTTTATTCCCTTTTTTAAAGTTCCATCATTTATACATTTTGTGGTTAATACATTGTAAAAATATATCTTAAAAACAGCTTTCAAAATAGGATAAGTAAAATAGGTTAATACTGCACACTGAAATAACATTCTTTGTTAGACATCTTTATCTTAACTGCAAAGCATCATCTGATTCATAGATTCCAAGGCCAGAAGGGACCATTGTGATCATCGAGCCTGATCCCCTATATAACATATTCCCCAAAATAAATCCTAGAGCAAATCTTTTAGAAAAACATCCAATCTTGATTTTAAAATTGTCAGTGATGGAGAATCCACCACTACCTTGGTAAGTTGTTCCAAAGGTTAATTACTCTCACCCTTAAAAAAGGTATGCCTTATTTCCAATCTGAATTTGTCTAGCTTCAATTTCCAGCCATTAGACTGTGTTATGCTTTCCTCTGTTAGATTGAAAAGCCCATTATTAAATAGTGGACCCATTGTCTAGCAGCGGGTGCACCACTGCCAAATACAGAGGTAAAATAACCCCTCTACTTCTACTCAAGACTCCACTGTTTATGCATCCAAGAAGCACCTTAGCTCTCAGTGCGACGTTGTGGCCACAAGGGCTATGTTCGGTTGATTAGCCACCATGATCCCCAAATCTAGTTCAGAGTCACTGCTTCCCAGGGTAGTATCCCCCATCATGTAAGTATGGCCTATATTCTTTTATCCTAGGTGTATACCTTTACATGTAGTTGTATTAAAACACATATTGCTTGCTTGCACCAAGCTTACTAAGTGATCCAGATTGCTCTGCATCAGTGATCTGTCCTCTTCATTATTTACCACTCCCCCAATTTTTGCATCATCTGCAAACTTTATCAGTGATTTTATGTTTTCTTCTAGATCATCAATAAAACTTGTAAATAGCATAGGAGCAAAAAAGAATCCATGCAGCACCCCCCTAGAAACGCACCAATTTGATGATGATTCCCCATTTATAGTACATTTTGAGACCTATCAGTTAGCCAGCTTTTAATCCATTTATGTATGCCATGTTAATTTTTTGTATCTTTCTAGTTTTTTAACCAAAATGTCATGTAGTACTAAGTCAAATGCCTTATAGAAATCTAAATATATTATATCAACATTAGTACCTTTAGCAACCAAACTTGTAATCTCATCAAAAAAGATAAATTAGTTTGACAGGATCTGTTTTTCATAAGCTCTTGTTGACTGGCATTAAATATATTATCCTCCTTTAATTCTTTATTAATTGAGTCTCACATCAGCAGTTCCACTATCTTGCCTGGGATAGGTGTCAGATTGACAGGCCTATTATTATCCGTGTCATCCTATTTACCCTCTTTAAATATTGGCACAATATTAGCTTTTTTCCAGTCTTCTGGAACTTCCCCAGCGTTCCAAGACTTATTGAAAATCAGCATTAATGATCCAGCAATATCCTCACCCAGCTCTTTCAAACCTCTTGGATGGAATTTATCAGGATCTGCTAACTTTACAATGTCTAACTTTAGTAGCTGCTGTTTACCATTGCTCCCGGGAAAGCCTTAACATCTTTCTCGGCCCATTAGGTGTCAACGGATGCCCCACCTTCTTTCATAGTAACAGCCTTCTTAAATATGCACACAGCTTAAAACTGTAAACAATAATTACTTTAAACAGCTGTTGTGTCACTTTGTATGCAGATCCTTATTATTATACAAGTATCTGTATAAAGCATAGAAAAAAATAGCATACACGACATTTGTTTTTGGCCATTTTGCTGCTTAACCATACATCTTAAGTGACAAAACAATACAATGCCACCCACGATCACCTATCACAATCAGAGCCTTAAAGCTCACTTTTGTCCAGCTTTGTGTGAAACAAAAAAACTTCAAAAACAGACTCCAACATGAAACTGCAGAACTAGAATTAATTTGCAAACTGGACACAATCAGATTAGGCCTGAATAAAGACTGGGAGTACTTGGGTCATTGCAAAACCTAAACCTAATTTCCCCAATACTGATTTCCCCATAGTGTTACTCACACCTTCTTGTCAACTGTCTGAAACGGGCCACTCTCATTTCCACTTCAAAAGTTATTTTTCCTCCCTTGGTATCCTGCTGTCAATTGAATTGTCTCGTTAGACTGACCTCACACTTGGTAAGGCAACTCACATCTTTTCATGTATTTGTACCTGCTCCTGTATTTTCCACTCCATGCATCTGATGAAGTGGGTTCTAGCCCACGAAAGCTTATGCCCAAGTAAATTTGTTAGTCTCTAAGGTGCCACAAGGACTCCTCGTTGTTTTTACATCTCCATCGTGCAGCAACTGATTGAGAGTTTCCTTGGCTTTTCTCATGCTGTTACACATTTGTATGACATGAATACCTTTCGCTCTTACAAGAGCTTTTAGGCTCAATGTTAAAGGACTAATATGTATATCAAGGGTGGGAATATATTATTGTAATTTCTCAGTTAAAACACTAATTGGTCTGGGTTTCACCTCAGGGCATTGCAACATCTTTGTAGATGATTGTGTACTTAATTATGCATCTGGTGGAAAGAAAGGTAACTAGCCTGTTACTCATAAAGTTTATCATTTCCTTCCAACCCCTGGGATATCTTAAAGAATCAGGGATGGTCACAGGTATTCTCTGCTGTTGTAGTGGGTGTGGGCTGATCAGGAATGGGAGGTGACTGATTTGTATGCTGACTATGTGTCATGGATTGTTTTATAGTCCACTATAGGAGTTGCTAAGGTTACGTTATACCAGTCATGGGCAACCTGCGGGCCGCACGCGGCCTGTCAGGGTAATCTGCTGGCAGGCCACAAGACAGTTTGTTTACATCAACCATCCGCAGCTCCCAGTGGCCGGGAATGGCAGACCGCAGCCACTGGGAGCTATGGGCGGCAGTGCCTGCAGACAGTCAATGTAAACAAACTGTCTTCGCGGCCCGCCAGTGGATTACCCTGACGGGCCGCAGGTTGCCCACCACTGCATTATACAGTTCTACATGTGTAATGCTAATTCCTAAAACACAGGCACTCACAATGTCTGTGAAAAACTTCACTGCTTCTCCCTCCCCCACCACCAAGCACTTTATTTTAGCAAGAATTTTAGCTAATAACCAATGCATTTTTAACATAACTAAAGGAAAATAATATAAAATTTAAAACAATTATTGTGGTGCACACTATTTTGGGGTCATAGCCATTATTATACTATTGTAACATCAATTTTTTTGCAAATGTCAGTTATAAATATATCTCCATGTATTTCTGTCTCAGTGAATAATTTAACTACAAAGCTTTTTTTTCTATGAATCAAAACTTTTTGTCTGAAGGAAGAAAAAACTATAAGGCAGAAACTTCAATATTAATGTAAAATAATATTAATAAGATCATAGCCTTTTCTTAAGTTGTATAAACTATTAAATTCTAATATAGCTATGAGTGTACTACAGACCCAAATATTGTATTTTGCTTGGCTAGTTATTCTGCTAATTGTTAAACCTAAAAATAAATTTATTTTTAAAGAAGTTTCTATCTTCTGTCATAACAAGTTTATTAGCCTTGAGGTAAGGTCATCCACAGCGGTGGGTAATTGTATACCTCTCTTTGTATGGGCTGTCTTACTAACTATTTAATTAATAAATCATCTTTGATTGGATTTATCTAAAGTCTGTCATTATTAAATAAATCTCAGCTCAAGGGAACATTACTCATTGAACCTGTAATCACAATTAAAATTGTTATTGATTTTTGGTTATTGATTCCTGACAAATTATGGATAATTGATTATTGACTATGAACAAGGAACCCAATAGGCAGCTATTGATTGGTCTGGCAGGGTGGAATCATGATCTGCCTGCCAGAAGTAGGACTAAACAGTATCAAGGATTGGAGTCTTGCTAGGATGTTCATAGCGCCGCAGCACACCCTGTTCACAGGCTTTCAGATCCATTTCTATATGGATACATACGTGCATATCAGAACAGAATAAATAAACGGAACACCACTTTGGGGTTAATATCAGAACATCGGCAGGCTGGACACAGACTGTCAAACTGCAGGAAAGGTCTTCCATAGCCGTTGGTAATTGTGTGTGTCATTGCGCATGTGCTGTCTTTGCTAACTATTTGATTAATAAATCCAATCAATGCTGACTTATTTGAGGTCTGTTACTATTAACCAAATCTGAATTTGAGAGCCTGCTATTCATTAAATATATAAACGCAATTACAATTCCTATCAGTTACTGACTGCTGATTAACTGGTTATTGATTATTGACAAGTTGATTATCAACATCCCTGAAGCAAAGGAGAGGGGAGATCATGGGGAGCACTCCTGTTCTCAGCAGAGGAGGGGGAGCTGCACTCCACCTTTCGTCTGCCCCGCCCATGACCCATTGAGCCCCATGGGCACCACAGGGGGAAGGGTCTAAAGAGCAGAAGGGAGTGGGACGAGCATGAAGCAAAGCTACTTCTATATCTCCCAGCTGGTGTCTGACAGCTTTGGCTCCCCTTGGCCAGTGTCAATGGGACAGGAGAATCCAGGCCCTATGTTTGGATTTGAAGGAATCTTTCCAGTGATTCGAATATAATGGGATCAGTAAAGCAGGCAGTCCTGACCAGTGATGTTACAAGCAGAAGGCCCTGCTTTGCAGGACTTGGATTGCCAAAACTTTTCATGCTGGTTTATATCATGGTGCTAGATCCGGGTAAAACTGATTAAATCATGTACAAGAGTGCACTCCCTTTGTTGTTGGTCCTAACTTGAGCTTTTTCCAGGGAACTGATTGAGCAATAAGCATGTGGGTGATGGGGCAGCTTATTGGAGTACCAGGCTGACAAGCTGAACTATAAGAAGTAGTTTGTCGTTACAATAAGAGTACATTTGCATAGCACATTGCTGACTTGTTATTTCTCTTAAAATATGTTATAATTGCCTTTCGTGAGGTGAGCTTATATTTACTGTTTGTTTGTTTTTGTTTTTTTACAGCCCCAACAGAGGTTTCTCCATAAACACTACCAGCCTCTAAAGCTTCTGTCCTGCCAGGTGATATGAAAGTGAACTTTACTTCGTGAAAAGCATAACAAATGACACTGCCAGAAGGTGACCATGGAGAATTGAAAGATTAACTGAAATACAACCATTCAGTCAAGATGATGCATTCCGGAAAGTCCTGGTTTGCTGTGGAATTAAAATGTGGTGCATAAAATACAGTGCTAATTTGTTCAAAGTGGTCATTGACAGACCATTAGCTGGAAAACTGTTTCCAGTTTTCATCACTGTGCATAACTGTGAGTTCCCTTTAGGGGACTATCTGTGCCCTTCACTGGAAGTCCTGTTTTAGCATGGCAACTACTGGATTATTTTATTATGTATGCAGATGGCATGATGATGTTTTAGGAAAAACTTACAGCAGTTCTCCAACCTCCATAAAAATGTTCACAATATTACACCCCTGATAGGAATGTAAATGTCTTGTGTATGTTAGTTATGCAGTCTAATGGTATTCTGTTTAACTATATGTGATCTCCACACAGAAGAGTTAGCACCTTCTATACATGTCAGGAAAGGTATTTTCTTTATTTCAATACTAAAATATGTTTCAGTACCTACACTGAGACTGTATCTAAAATAGAGCCCGTACTTGCTTATATTCACAGTTTCATGGGAGATTGCATAGATAGATTTGCTCATGGCAAGTATGCACTAGACATATTTTATTGAGACTTATTGAACAGCTCTCATGGAGGTAGCCAGGAATAGGGGATGTTGAATGGACTATCAGACATTGTGTCTGCTGTCCCTCGCCCCCACCAATAAACCAAGCAGTCCACATTTCTGTTGTGCTAATGTGAAGTTCCCATTAAATTGTAAAGGAAAAGATCCCTTCTCTGAGATGCAGTGTGCCTATGGCTTCGGTCTACATTAAACACAAGAGAGACTGGAGAAATTCTGGTACTTCTGCTAATCACTATTTGGCGGGGGGGAGGAAATCACAACTTGCAGAGTCCGAACAAAACCTCTTGAAGATAATAAAGAGTGAGAGGTGGACTAGATGCTCCCACTCTGTACGACTCCTCATAGAGGACAGATACCTCCATTAACATTTCCTCCTCTTTCTACCCAAAACACTTTTTTTTTTTTTTTTTACTCTGAACTGGGGTTAAGGTAAATGGTTCTAATAACCCTTTGGGCATTCTGTAGCAGGCTCAAGACTGTTGCATTCAAACTGAGCATTGTTATTTGTCGTTCAGTCTCCAAGTGGCTGACATCACGGGTTGTGTCACAGCTGGCTGTGGTACAGTTTTTATCCGCGGGGACTTGCGGGAAGTACTTTTCATCCCGCCCCTCACATTGGGACCTATTTGAAACAGACTATTTACAATGAAGTAAATTAAATAGTCAGCAGCATCACAAGGGATCAGCCTGGTGGTTCTTGCAGTTCGTAAATCAAAGATGGCACTTTGGGTAGCCACAGAAGATCTTTCTCTCCAACCTAACGGACTAACACTTAGTCCATCTGCCAAACCTGTAGAAAGCCTTCCATGTCGGAGACTTAGATACCAACAGTGGAGAGAAGATGAATCTTCATGGGATAACTGTAAGACAAAGGGATATTTTTGAGGGATTTCATGTGGTACACTTTTAGAAGCTATTCTATACACTACTAGTGATTGTAAGGTCAACCAGTTAGAGCACCAGTGCACCCGAAGTGTATATTTTTGGCTTTGTCAGATGGGTGTGGATTTATGTCAGAACTTTTCACCCATCCCTGGTATGCAAACAATATATATACTTTTTGGACAGATATAAAAAAAAATTAGGATCAGCATGTTGGCTACTGTATAATATCAATTTAGAGCACAATTACAGTTAGTTATGGCCAAGATTTTCAGAATTGTCTCGTGATTGTTGGGTGCTTAACTTGACACCTTAAGGGAGCCTGATTTTCAGAAAATTCTGAAAACCAGGTCTCTCTAAAGTTTCTCAAATTGGGCATCCAGAACTTTCGGGCATCCAGAATCACAAGTCACTCTTGAAAATTGTGGCCTTTAATTTAGATTGGTTAGAAAAACTCCAGTAAAGGCATAAGAATAATATCTTCTCAGTGCAAAGTTGCTAGAGCAATACTTTAGCAATGTGTACTTTTTAGAATTGCCCACAGTATTGCAAGTTGACTTTTTTCGAAATTTGTCATGTGCATTGCAGAATTTCATTAAAAGTTTTAGCACATTTTATAATCCTTTGCTATTGTTCTGATTTAGAATGAATTCTGGCAACTGAGATCTGTCATTTTCGTAGGTCACTCACATTACTATTGCTGTTTAAAAAAAACTTTATTGGTTTGTTTAAAACAAAACAAAGAGAGAGAGAGATACTTATATGTTAAGGATCCTCTTTTACTATACTCAAGTTTATTACATAGTGATACATTCTAGAATAATTCAAATGATAAAGTTAAGATTGTCACAGATCATTATACTATATGGGCGTGAGAGAAAAAGATTAGTTAGGTAAAATGTTTTTATATCAATGTTAGTTTTAAACGTCTACTAGTATATGGGCATGAACTTAGATGTCTGAACTAATCCGCTTAAAACAGTTTGTTTTAAATGATTCCCGGGGTTTAGTTAGGAGGATCTGGGAAATACAGTGTTAGAGGCACTGAGAAATGTGAAAATAAAGGCCAAGTCCTGGTCTAACTGAATTCAGTGGAGTTTTTCCAGAGATTTCAGGAGGCCACTGTTTGACACTATGCTTGAAACTTACTTAGGCCTCAATCCTACAAAGACCTATGCACGTGAAAGACTTCAAGCATAAGGATTCTCCCACTCACGTATGTAAGTGTCTACAGGAACAGGGCCATAAGGAGCTCACTGTATGTTTGATTTGTATTTAACTAGTAACCACATTTAATCACTGTTACTCTCCGAAAATAGGCCATGCTTCCTCAGGGATATTTATGGAATTATTATACATCCGATGAACAATTGTCTCAATTCCAACACATTCCTCTGAAAAGTGTGTAATATAAATAAGGGTAGGAAGGGGGTTACATTACTGTGAACGGAGTGGAGTACTGTGTTGTGTGAGAGGCTACAGAAAGCTTTCATGTTTTTATGCTGAACACCTTATTAATAGCAGACCCGCTCCACTTTTCCCTGGGTCCCAAGAATAGATCCATGGAAAGAATGCTCTGTCTATAGTCATAATTAATTTATAGCAAGGGTGCCAAGACTAAGCCAACATGAAAGGTAAGGAATAAATTCATTCCTGCAAAAGGAAGTGAATTTAAATATGCTCATAGCCATTAGTTCTGTGCAAAAGCAGAGGAGACTAGTAGGAGACTAATGCCATTGTGTTAGAATAGCAGCCCTATGGAGGTAGGGGTGTGTGTGTGTGTGAGGGAGAGAGAGAGAGAGAGATGGTGGTTAATTTAATAATGTGGGTGGGTGGGTGGGTGTGTACTTTGCATTATCACACAGTATCACCATTAAATTTACCACTGTGATGCTGGCAATTGAATGACCACAGACTTGACTACTACCTCTAAAATACGGGTAAACAATAATAGTATCACTAGCAGAATACTCCTATCTCAGCACCCAGTCCTGCAGCCCTGCTCCCATGAATGGTCCGATTGCCTGCTACCCTTATTCACCTGGACCCATATGTGAGTAAAAGCTGCAGCATCAGACCTTCACTAAGGAGTTTTCACAGAGGCCAAGCCATCTTAACTAGTTCAGATAATGTTTTTTCTTATACTAGGAGGGTGAAGGAATCACCAGCCTACGTAGGAAACTATACTACAGATGAAAATACGTTGTGTGCTTTTTATTCCCTATTTTTAACTGTATTGCTTGCTTTGTCTGCAGCTGTCACTTAATTGATTTGTTAAGAAAGATAAAGACTTACAGGCAAGAAGCTTGCAAAAGCTCTATTAGCTCTTCGGTTTTGCCAATCCAAGTGCATTAGCAGGTTCATTCTGCGCACTATTTTCCTCTCTATTTTTTAAGAGTAATTTTGTGACTTTACAACTAGACTTAAAGCAGCTGCAGACTATTTTAAAGAGAGGTTAACCTTTGAGAGTGACATAATTCTTTATTCTGTAAGGGCTGTGGGGCAGATCCCCAGCTGGTATAAAACAGCAAAGCTTCATTGAAGTTGTTGGAGCTTCACTGATTTATGCGAGCTGTAGATCCAACTCCATTTTGCTGGTTTTTCTTAAAACAAAATAACAAAAACACTAGATAGGTCAATTATTCAAAAATTGCTCACACATGGAAAAAAAAATCTTGCATGTTTTACCTCTGTACTCTTATAACAAATAGTATCTTTGTAAACTCAGTCTGAATGAAAGCCCTCAATACCTGGCTATGGTACAATTGGCTCTCATCTCTAGACTGTGATCAATATAAGATTTTAATTTAAAAATAAAAGGGTCCTGTGGTTTAATGAGGGTTGATAGAGCCAAAGAAGCAAGATTGCTGTTGACATTATCAACAGTAAACTTTGGGAAAGATGTTTTGAATACAAAACACCCCAATACATAACAAATGGAAAAACAGGGAATCTCACATCAATGTGTACAAATCAGAATTTAAGATATGCAGATGATTGATAAGAGAAGCTAAAGGTATCAATGAAAAATCTTTGGTCAGTAGTGTTAAGGATGATAAGAAGGAATTCTTTAAATATATAATGAACCACTGAAATCTTAGCAAATTATCTAGGTCCAATACTAGCCAAATATGGTAAAACTATCAATCCTGGTGCGGGACAGGCATAAGTATTCAACAAATATTTCTGTTCTGTGGTCAGAAAGAAGCAGAAGAGTGTAGTTAGATCTTACAGTGATAATTAAATACTTTCTATTCCACCAGTCACTAGAGAGAATGTTAAACAGCAAGTATTAAAGATAAACATTTTAAAAGTGTGGGACTGGATAACTTATACCCAAGTGTATTAAAAAAATTTACTATGGAGCTCTCTAAATCATTAATGTTGTGGTTTTGTTTTTAAACAAATTTTACAACACTGGGGAAGTTTCAGAGAACTGAAAAAAGGCCAGTGTTGTGCCCTGTTTAAAAAGAGTAAATGAGATGACTTGGGAAACTGTAGGCTGGTTATCATGACATCTATCCTGGGCAAAATCATGGTCAGGTTGATGTGGAATGCTATCAGCAAAGAATTTAAAAATGTTTGCATAATTAATGCTGATCAGCATGGTTTTATAGAGCTTGTCAAACAAATTTGATATCATTTTTGTGAAATGACAAGTTTGGTTGACAAGGTAACTATTTTGACATAATATACTTAGATTTCTATAGGTAATTTGACTTAGTCCTGCATTGTATGAAGTGTAGTTGTAGCCGCATCAGTCTCAAGACATTAAAGAGATAAGGTGGGTGAGGTAATGTCTTTTATTGGATCAACTACTGTTGGTGAGAGAGACAAATCTTGAAAGCTTGTCTCTCTTTACCAACAGAAGTTGGTGCAATAAAAGATATTAACTCACCCACCTTGTCTCTCTTAGTCTTCTTGCATGACATTCTGATTAAAAATAGCCCAAAATCAATGTAGCTCATATTAAATGGATTAAAAATTGGTTAACTGACAGATTTCGAAAGTAATTGTAAATGTGAAATTGCAATCCATTGTGGGTATTTCGAGAGGGGATCTGCAGGGATCATCTCTTGGTCCAATGTTGTTCAATATCTTTATCAATTATCTGGAAAAAATATATAAAATGTAAAATTTACAGATGACACAAGAATTGGTAGAGTTGTAAATAATGGCATGACCTGGATCTCTTGGTAATATGGTCTCATTTGAACAACACGTGTTTTAAAACAGACAAATACAACATCATCATCTAGAAACAAGGAATGCAGGTCACACTTATGAGATGGGGGGACTATATCTTGGAATGTAGTGACACTAAAAAGGATTTAGGGGTTATGAATGGAAACTGCTATAAGAATGATTTGAGGGCTGGGGAAAAAGGCCTTAAACTGACAGAATAAAGACACTCAATCTGTTCAGTTTATTGTGAGTAGGTTAAGAGGTGACTTGACCATGGTGAACAAGTACCTACAAGGGGAAGAATTTTCTGATGGCAGGGAGCTCTTTAATCTAGCAGAAAAAGGATATAACAAGATCCCATGGTTGGAAGTTGAAATTAGACAAATTTATACTAGAAATAAGCAATAAATTTTCAACAGTGAAGGTAATTAACATTTGGAACAACTTACATAGGGATGTGGTGGATTGTCCATCACTTGAAGTCTTTAAATCAAGTCTGAATGCCTTTCTGAAAGATATGCTATAGCTCATACAATGCATGGGTTTGATGCAGCAATTATTGTTTAAGGTTCTTTTGTCTGTAGTAAGAGGATGGGTGAGGGGCTTATAAGTACCTACAGAGACTTACTCAGACAGAATTCTATTGATTTTAATGTGTTAGCTTACAGTAGTAGAAATATATATGCAGATCGACTTTGAGATAAATGTCAGTGGGACTGCTTGTAAAGGAGGGTAAGACTGAACATGATTGAAGGGGACAGAACTGGATCCAAAATGACTATTAAAAAAGAAGAACAAGTCTGTGTTCTTCTACAAGTAACACCTCGGGGCCAAATCATGCACTCAAATCATTGGCTTCAGTGAGAGTTTTGTCTGAGTAAGGAGTAAGAATGGCAGAGTTTTGGCACTGGATTAGGAAAGTGGTATTCTACAGGAAAGAGAAACTTTCTCTGCCTTTACATTCTGAATATTTTTGTTTTGGAAAAATGTTAAATTTTTTGTTGAAAATTAAACTTTTTAGTTTGTGCGTTTTTTCATTTTTATATTTGATTATTTAATGATATCAGTCATACTCGCTACCGATGTCATTAAATAATAACAGTACTACTAACATGTCATATTGTGACGAATCAAAATCTATATTTTATTTTTAAAATCATTAAGCTCTGCTGCTATTCTGCTGATTAAAACATCATCTCTTCTTTTCTTCAGAGTGTCTCCTGTTTGTGTTGTATTGAAGCAGTATGACACTTTGAACAAGAAGATAGGCACTCCGTGTACTAATTAGAGGAGCAGATGTTTTCAATAGCTTTGTGTTAGCCTGGAATCATTTTTCTAGGATATTGTCAATAGCTGCTCCTCTAATTAGTAAAATAAGAGAATACTGTGACTATTGAATCTTGACATGATATGTCATGTTGTGCACTTCTACTATTGATGTGTCATGAAATACTTTTATTTTTACATTAACATAACACTGAAAAATTTAAAAATAAAATTTTGAATTAAAAATTTTGTTTTGAAACGAAGTTTTGAAATTTTTCCAAAACAAAATTTTCAAAAAGATTTATTTTCATATAGAAAATCATGTTTTCTGTTGGAAATTTTGTACAAATAGATGCAAGTTCACAAAAAACTTGGATTAGTCAAAATGGCATTTTCTGATGGAAAACTGTTTTGACTAAAATTTTCTAACCAACTTGAGCAGTAAGCACGCCAACTTTAGCAGTAAGAAAGCTTTTGCATGATTCACCCCTTATAGTTGGTCATTTTGAATTTTGGTACTTTAAGTAACTAACAGCACTCCGTTTCTGATGGCAGTTTCACAAAACAGTGTTTTGATGGGAGTACTATAAGCAGAGGCTTTAATACCTGCCTTTTACAGGTCTTCAGTATTCTGGGCGGAAAACAGGATATATGTTGTTTAGAATAGACAATAACTAAACTCAGCCAAAGAAAAAAAGCAGTGTATTTACATTTAACTACCAGAAGGTGATGTAGGCAGACTGGTATTGAAAACCTTCGCCAAAAAGCAGGGCTAAAACCGAGAACCTAGACAAGAAGGTAAAGATCTTTTGGATTCTTGCTAAAAGAAAAGGAGTACTTGTGGCACCTTAGAGACTAACCAATTTATTTGAGCATAAGCTTTCGGCTGTAGCTCACGAAAGCTTATGCTCAAATAAATTGGTTAGTCTCTAAGGTGCCACAAGTACTCCTTTTCTTTTTGCGAATACAGACTAACACGGCTGTTACTCTGAAACCTGGATTCTTGCTGTAATCCAACATAAAAAGAAATTAGTTTGGGTTAGATTTACTCCTTAAAGAACGCTAGCCCACATCAGTCAGCCATGGAATGAATTTCACGCAGTCACTAGCTTACGTTTGTGATAGCTTATAAGCATCTTCAGTATTCTGAACAACCTTGCAGCCCGCAAAGGAGAACTGTCCTTAAAAGGCATGTTTGAGGTCATAGTTTGGACAAAGAAAGGAGCTGATGTTGCAGATGGCTGTATAATGACAGCTTCTGCTCTAAAAGCAGGATTTTGAGCATTATTATACAACATCCAGGCTTAGCTTGAGAATGAGATGTAAAGCTTCTTTCTGATTTTTAAGTGAAGAATAGGCACTGAATACATCTAAAAAATTCCACTGTGCAGCTATTGTTGCACATCTAATCATATTATTTCTATTAAACACTTGCAGTGAATTCATCTATTTAATTTGGTGGCTAATGACATTAAATAGCTATACACAAATTTTTAGCAAAGGGAGATCGATACTGTAGCAAAACTGCATATGAGCAATAAAAAGCTGTGTAGAGAAAAATATTGATCCACCAGGTTGAATGCTTGGGGGTTTTGTTTGTTTGGAGCATGCATTTATACATCCGTGCAGAGGTTCTCCCTTATTGAGCCTGGCTCTGATCTCAAGACTAGTGCAGATGAAGGGATGTTTAGAGTCCTCTTATTTTACCACCTGATCCTCATTTGCTATATCCAGTAGCCGCTATTTCTATGTTATTCTTCTGAGAAGGGTGGAAGAGAGATCTGAGTGACCTCCAATAAGATCAATGCCATGCCTTAAGTATGTGATCTTCCAACCACTGCTAAAAATCCTGTCACAGGAGGTACTCATTTATAACCCTTCTCCCTCCTGCAAATAGGCTTCAGCTCCACTGACCCAGATAAGAGAGAGAGGGAGAATCTTGTGCCATGCTGTGAACAAGCTTACATCTTAGTCCTGTAAGACCTGAATGAAAGTTAAGGGCACTCAGCACTTTGCCCAATCAGATGCTAGCAGTGTAAATCCCCTGATTTCTAGAGGCCATTGAAAGTTTGAAACTGACAAGTTGAGGGCCACAGAGAACAGGTTAACTGCACTCTTTTGATGAGTTATTACTGTATATTGGGCTCAACTCAAAATTAAGATGAAATGCACAGCACAATATCAGACAACGTGAAGTAAATGAATGACTGTGCTCCCTTTAAGATGGGACATAATCTGCTAAGGATGGCTTCTCTTATTTTGCATTAAGCCACTAGGAAAGAAAAATGCTATGAGTAAAATAATTAATTATCTACCTTTTCATGGCATTTCAGAATCGGGAAAAAAACCAAGCTAGCATTCAACATTAAGATTTCACACACCCCAGTAATTAGCATCGTAAAATGCTAGCATTTCCTCCAATACTGAAATATTAGGTCTGATCTCATTATACTCAATGGAAAGATGCTTGTTAACTTCGGAAAGCATGGCATCAGGCCATTTAATCTTTTCAAGACTCTAGGTATGTAGGTCCAGATTTTTAAATCTTGACTTTCTTTTTTGCACTCACAAATAAATGTGAAGGCAGTTGTTTGCAGGTGAAAATGAAAGCATGTAGACATGAAACTACTTGATCACTCCTACTAACTAGGCAAGGTAAGCCAAAATGTTAAAAGTAGCCTCTAATTTTGGGTGCCTCTGTTTTTAGCAGCTCAACTTCGGGACTTTGGCCCTGATTTTTAGAAACGCCGAACACCCACTGCAGAAATTTAAGTCAATGGCTTATCATATCCAAGGTGTGTTAAACTGAGCAACCAAAAAATCCATGGCCCCTTTTCAGAATTTGGCTGCAGGCCTGGCCTCATTTGCATTCACAAATAATGGCACTGTCAGTTGTTTGTGAATGCACATTTCAGACACAGAAAGGTAGGCAAGGTTAGTTGCTTTGAAAATCATGGTCTAGATCTAAAACAGGGGAATGGGATGCGAGGGAGGTGAAGTTCTGTGCTCAGTGCTTTGCTGGAAGTCAGAGTAGATGATCATAGTGGTCCCTTCTAGCCTTGAAATCTATGAATCCTCAGCTGGATTCAGCTGAATCGCTGTCGCTCCATTGATTTCAGTGCCAGTTTGCACCAGTTGAGGATTTGGCTCCAGGCCCTTAATTTCCTCTTAAGTATATACATGGCTGACAGTCTGGAAAATGCTAGCACACTAAGGGTCAATGAGTTGTTTTACTCATAGGTCTCAGTGAAGAGCAGTTCCTCCCAGCACTAAACTTTTTAAAGACAGAGCCAAATAAGATGGCATAATCAAGAGTGTGCCTTTTTGTTGGATGTACACTGTTTCTTCCCAGGCACCCAAGGGGTTAATCTGTAGTGCAGTTCATTTTTTCTCAAAACACAGGAATCATTGTACAATCCAATTCTGAGTGGCTGTCAATGTTAATTCCACTTGATTGTTTTTATATTTCCTCTGTTTTCCAAAGTCAACAAAAAATAAAAAAATTGGGGGGATGAATTGTTTTAATCATGAAATTAAAATTACTATCAAGTTTTTGGTATCTTTGGGCATGATATCTGGAAGCTTTGGAAATCTGCTTTATCATTTTGTATATCGGACAATTTTGTACTCTGCATTGTTTGACTTCATTTGTGCATGGCAATGTAATTAAAATATGGAATTTTTACTCTAGTGTAAAAGTGTTTTGTTTGATTTAAACAAATCCAAAGCTTGATACTGCTTGCATTGAAGCCGAGGAACCAAAAAAAAAGAAAAAAAAAGTGAGCAGGACCAAAACCCTATTAATGAAAATTGTCACACTAACTTGATTTAAAAACAGGAAAAAATATTCAGATCCCGACTTAACAATAAATCCCAGCAAAATAAGTATTTTCATCTAGATTTCTCCCCATCATTAATTTTTTGGAAGGAAAATCAAAATCAAAAGCCAAAATTTGACTGATCTACATTAGTCAGTTATATGCAAAAGTCAGCAAAAAACAATTCTCAGAGATAAATTGCTCACACTTATGATGTACCTTTCCCAAAGAATCCCTAAAATCACTTGTGAAGTAGGTGGGAGGCTTGGTGCAGTTGCTTCGGACAAGTGTTCACATCATGAAAACCGCCATCGCTTCTGGCTTAGGGCAAGAGACCAAAAACTCAAAAGGCATGAAAACTAAACCACACTCACTTTTTGACTCCAGCAAGCAGTTCTTGGGTTGAATTTTTTGGTGAGAAGAGGAAGCTTGCAACGCCACGTCCCATACTTTACCTGTCCTGTGGTTAGTTGACTACGTTCTCAGGGTCTGTCAATCCATCAGTCTCCTGGAGTCACTTAAAATTATCCTAAATAATTTGTCGGACAACAATATTACAATCACCACTTGCTACTTAAGGAAGGTGCTGCTGGCCAGTGGCTAGAACTGCATATTGGAAGACATGAAACTCCTGTGTTCTATTCCCAAATCACCCAATTCATTGCAATTCAATTTTGAGGACCTCTCTGCGCTTCAGTTTCCCCATCTGTAAAATGGGTCAATGCATTATTTATCTGCCTGACAGGAGCATAGTTTAATGAATGTCTGGAAAGGGGTTTGAAATCCTTGAATAAAGGCACCGTATAACTGCGAAGTGTTCTTACACATAATAAAGAGAACCAATAAACACCATGGGCTACATTCTGCCCAGAATGACGCTGATGTAAATCCAAAGTAATTCTGTTGAATTCAGTAGGGTGACTCAGGATTTACTGCAGCATAACTGAGAGCAGAATCTGCTAAAGATGAGAAGTGAACAATTTTTTTCAAGAGGCATTTGTTTTCTAGAGTTATGGTATATGCTTGTAGGAGTTTATAGGTTTCTTCTAAAGGGATGAAGCCACAGAGAAAAGACTTGCTGGATTGTTTATTGTTTTATGATGCACACCCTTTACTCCCGATTTATTCTATGCTATGAGTTAAGTCATTTATTGGTATGTCAATAAATTAGAAGCACACTGTCACGGTGGTTTTTAAGCACTAACTATTAATTGTTAGGAAGCCCATGCACACTCTGCTGCCTGCAGTGTACCTGTTTTATGGATTAAGAGTGAAATTCACCTCTGTACAAAGGGCAGAGGATTCAGCCCATATTGAAAAGTAATCTGGCACATTTTACAAGCACTAACCATACTGTGTATAAGGAAGAAGTTTAACCAAAATGTATTAAATCACTTGATCTAGGGAAGTGAAAAGTAACACTGAAATTCTAGGGTGACATTATGGCCAAATATACCTACAATTTCTTAGTAAATTGTCATTTTGACAGCTCAAATTTTTCAACCTTAATTCTGAATTTCCTTGCTTTTGTAAGGCTTTAAATTAAAGAAATAGGTTAGTCGAACATAGGTTTTGGGACTTAATACAGAGGTTACTGAGTGGAAGTCTATGGCCTGTGTTGTACAGGACAGACCAAGTGATCATCTAAAAATCTATGTCCATTAGTAGTTTGTGGTATGTGTCTTTGTTGGGCTGCAATTTGCTGTGTTCTTTTTCTCATCCTTTAAAAAGTCCCTCTGTGCCATAATCTTCACTAGAGAGGAGAATGTGTTCACAGAAAAGCTCAGTTCTGCTGTAAAACTCTCCCCATTGTATCCCAAGCCAATAGAAATCAAAGCCACTGAGAAGATTAAGTAATACCATTTACTACACACTGTTGTTATCACAGTCACTGCCTCCACTGTGGCTACAACATCGCCATTTTATTACCACTGTAGGTGCAGCACACCCTTGTTCTTTCCATAGTAAATATGTCACTCTATTCAGATCCACTTTACAACGAGACAGCAGTTATTGTGTGATTGAAATATTAGTCCCTGAAGAAACAGAAAAATAGACACTGATGCTTTGGAACAAGGAACTTCCATGTTAGTTCATAGGGATTTTGTGTTATAAATTTTACCAGCAGGGTTGCACCTGTGTGTCAGCTGATACAGTGATTAGTAGGAAGTCATTGGTGGAGTGAGTTTGTTTCTGTGCCTATCCCTTTCTTTTAATTTTACATTAAGTAACCAACTAGTCCTTGAAGTGAACTATGCTTCCTTACATTATTTTTGTGACTTCCTGGTGCTCATGAAAGACTGATCTAACATGAGAGACTAATCTAATACTAATAGGCATATTATGGTCAAGGGCAATGTATCACCACCAATGAATATTAATCTTTACCTGCTGTTTTATTCCTCCTGGGACCTCTAGACTCCAACTCAGGAAAACCATTAAGCAAAGCATTGAATATGTGCTTAAGTGCTTGCTGAATAGAGAAGGATTGAAGCACGTTTAAATGAATCAGGGCCCTACTGAGCAGAGAGCGACATTTGCAAAATTTGGAGTGGGGTGTCTTATGAAGTTGAGAAATGTCCCTATGGGGTTAGTTGTCTAGTGAATGGGGTACAGGCCTGGGAGATTTGGGTCCTATTCCCAGCTCTGCAAATAACTTACTGCATAACAACGGGCAAGTTATTTTGATTTACTCTCTCCATGCCTCAACTTTCTATCTGTACTGGGAATAATATTTACCTATCCTTGAAAAATCATTGAGATTAAAAGAAACTGAAAGGGTGGCGATTTGTGTTTTGATTGCTATCACCTGTGTGACTTACGGTGGACTTGGTCCTGGCTCCCCATTCAGAGGAGAAAAGCTACCAGTGTGCTGCTGAGTGCCTGACTCTGAAAAGTGAAGGGTCAGTTGTTACCAAGGTAAGGGTGAGGTGATTGATGGGGATCCCATCACGTCTCTTTGTGGTACCAAGGTATTCCTGTCTGATGGAAGAACTAAGACAAAGAAGGGCTTGCACAGTGAAGCACCTCATTAGCATGGTGAGGGTGACACTTACGTCTGGCTCTCGTCAGACATGCCCATTCCCTGACCACCTGTTTGCCATACGTATTTGTGACTAATGGAGCAGGCATATGAGGAGGGAGGAACTAGTCCTTAACTGTGTTTGAATCCACATGCAAGGCACCCATGCTAGAGTGCAGCAACACCTTGTACCCAGTTCCACAAAGACTGGAAGGATCAAGGCTGGTATTCTTTCTACTAACTTTAAAAGTGAGAGCCCCAGTTTCCCTCCCCCCTGTACAAAGTTGCAGCCTGATCAGAAAAATCACTCTCATTTCATGTGGGAATTTTTAATGCCGCGAATAGGTGAAACCCTCTGGGGCACGTAATAAGTCTCAGCTTATCACCCTCCTCTGGTTCGTTCCAATGAGAGACTGGTAATAGTGTGGTATTGACTAAGTTCTGGGGCTGGGGGCAGCAAACAGGCTTCATGGGGGCTGAGGCCATGCAGCTCTCCACAGACTGTTAACTGGGAGGGCAGCTCTAGCTACCCGGGTGGCAGTATGGAAAATGTTGAGAACCACTGTACTAAGCTGACTGCCTCCTTTAAACACTTCTATTTAACTGTAAGATTTGCCAATACGGAAAGCGCGGCTGTTAGTATTTGCACATCTCTGCCCCCGATGCAAGAGGGCCAGAGAAGCTACTACCTCTCATTGTGACTGCCATAAATGCCAGTGCTTTGGGGAAAACAAAACAGTTATTTCTGCCTTAGCTTTAGGTCACAGCATGAAGGATACTGCGCTCCTTATGCAAAATATGTTTGTACATATCACTCTTGACTCATCCTGGGTTTGGGGGTTTTTGGCAATTCTGAGGAAAATAAAACTTTGTCAGAAATTTGAGCAATTGTGAAAGCACATGGGCTCCAAATTTATAACTCCACCTGGTGATAACAGCTGTTCATTTTTACTGCTGTGAGGGGGAAAAGCTTCTTTTCCCCAGGAGTTTAACACAGCTGGCAGACAGCACTCTATTTAGGCTGCTTTTATTAAGTTAAGCAATATTAAAATTGTTCATTTAGCAGCAGGGATGCTGTTTTCTTCATCCTCCAAACCTGAAATTTGGAGATGTCCTTTTGCTAATCAGAACAAAGGTAGGATTTACCTCTGTCCTCCACTAGCATCTAGAGATAGGCCTACGGTGACTGCAGTGCATATGATCTGCTATCACAGGGACCTCAGAATTATTTAATACCTAGGCTCACTTGATTCAGTGATTGGAGTAAGATCATCCCTTCTGCTGAAATTTGGAGCTATCCTTCTAATGGCATTCTGCTAATCCAAAACTGAACTCGGGGAAGTCTGTGTCTTATATAGTGGCATAGAATGGTATAGAACATTGCATGCATATTCTATGAACATTGTCGTGATGATGATAATCGGTCACAAAAAGTGTTGCTTTCTTTTCATACTGAGCAAGGAACTTGATTAGAAGGAGAACAGTATTATCCTTCAAACTCCTTTCTGTTTCACTGTAGAGCTTCTGTCTAGAATCTTCACCAGCTCCCATCCTGCCTTTGATCCTGCTACAGATGTGAAGAACCAGTACACATATCCTCACAAATGTAGGTTTGGGATGGGTGTATTACTCACAAGTGGCTATGGCATGAGTCATTTGTGCAGGTCTTCTCAAGTTATAGTTAATGCCTTTTCAATGGTTTCATGGAATTTGATTTGATACTGTTCTTTGATGTGATTACAAATTTGATTGGAAAGGATGTTGATGTAAATATACTTGGATTTTTCGGAAGCATTTGACTCAGTGCTGTACGTCACTCTGATACAAAAAAAAAAGTTAGCACTATGCAAAATCAAGATAGCACATTTGAAATGGATTAAAAAAAATTGGTTAACTGATAGATCTCAAAAAGCAATTGTAAATTGGGAATCTGCATCCAATGAGAGCGTTTATCATGGGGTCCTGCAGAAATCTGTTCTTGGCCCAATGCTATTCAATTCCTTTCTCAATGACCTAGAAGAAAATATAATATTACTGGTCAATTTTTCAGGTGACAAAAAAAAAATTGGTGGAGTAGTAAATAATGATGGGGACTGCTCAGTTTTACTGATGATCTGGATCACTGGGGGGCTCATTGGAACAACATACGTTCAACCAAATGCAAGGTCATACATCTAAGAACAAAGAAGGTAGATGATATTTCCAGAGTGGGTGATTTTATCCCGGAAACCAGTGACTCTGAAAAGGATTCAGCGGTCCTGGCGGATAACCAACTGAATGTGAGCTCCCAATGCCATGCTATGGCTACAAGGGGGTAATGTTGGATGCGTAAACAGGGGAATATTGAGCAGTATGGAGGATATATAACCAATTCCTCTGGCACAAGGAGACCGCTGTTGTCCAGTTTGGCATCCACACTTTAAAATCATGTTGAAAAAATGAAGCAGGTTTAGAAAATATCTACAAGAATGAATGGAAAGCATGTATTGATTTTATCAAAGAGACAAGATCAAAGGACAAGATTTGATCAAGATCTACACACAAGTTCCTACACACAGAGAAGATATTTGATACTATTATTTAATCGAGCAGACAAAGGCATAACAAGATCCAAATAAAACTGGAAATAATGCACATTTGTTTCCTTTAATAGTGAGGGCAATTAACCATTGGATTGGTTACAAGGGGATGTGCTAGATTCTCCATCACTTGCAGTTTTTAAATCAAGATTGGATGTCTTTCTACAAGATGTGTTGTTGTTCAACCACAAGTTATTGATCTCAGTGCAGGAATGACAGGGTGAAATTCTATGGCCTGTGTTATGCAGGTGGTCAGACTAGATGGTCATAATGACCCCTTCTGGCCTTGGAATCTATGAATCTGAAAGTGAGTGCTGATAAAGTCTTCACAACACATCATAATTTATTCTGTTTATGCCACATATTTTACAGAAAAACTATTTTAGGGATGTTTTAGAGAGTTTTTTAAATATTTTATTGGGACTATTTTTGTAAGCCTATGCCTACAAAGCCAGGTCCCTTTAAAATCATTCAAAATAACTTCAAATAGATTTCCTATACCCCCAAAAACCAAAGTATTAGTGTCCAATATCTCAGCCCATGCAAGGGCTAGAAGTGAGTACTGTATGATGCACAGTGGAATCTATCCTTTTCATGGTGTAAGGCTCCTGCTTCTAACCCTGCGGGAGCACATTTTGTCAGACTTTAAATTGTGAAATTTGTATGTCTAGAAAAGCAGTTCCTGCTTCAGGACTGGATCTTACCCATCCTGGGCCTTGAGCAAGGAAATTTTGTGGGAGAAATACATTTTGGGGAGAACCATTTCTCTGGCAGATTGATTGTTCTTTAAAAAAGCAGCTGGTTGAAGCTGCTTAATGTTAGGATAATTCTTCCGGCAATAGAATATTGAAGTGATGTGCCCTTAGACCTGTGATAAACTTATCTCATGCCTCTCCAATTTATCACATGGACATCACCTCCATTTGTCTGAGGCCAGATCCTCAGCTGATGTAAACTGCCATAGCTCCAGGAAATCAGAGGAACTACGCTAATTTATCCAAGCAGAAGACCTGGCCCATGGTATGCAGATAGCTAGAGCTATATTAAATGCACACAAATAATTACATCGCACTTTCACAGACTAACTCTAATGCTGAACTGAAATAGGGCCTCTCAGCAAAGCCTCTCAAACTCTTTATAAGAATTAATTAATTATGACTCACCAGAGTCCTATGAGGTTGGCACGGTACAATATCCATTCAGAAAAAATGGGTACAGTGAGGCACACAACCAAAGGTCACACAACCAGTGTTACCAGCTTTTCCCGTTACTTTGGCGTATGCTCATTTATTAGGGTTACTCTTTTGGGGGGCCGGAGGGGACTCTGTACTTCTATCGATGTACTGCTTAAAGAAAAGGAGTACTTGTGGCACCTTAGAGACTAACCAATGTATTTGAGCATAAGCTTTCGTGAGCTACAGCTCACTTCATCGGATGCATACTGTGGAAAGTGTAGAAGATCTTTTTATACACACAAAGCATGAAAAAATACCTCCTCCCACCCCACTCTCCTGCTGGTAATAGCTTATCTAAAGTGATCACTCTCCTTACAATGTGTATGATAATCAAGTTGGGCCATATGCAGCACAAATCCAGGTTTTCTCACCCCTCCCCTCCCCGCCCCACACACAAACCCACTCTCCTGCTGGTAATAGCTTATCTAAAGTGACCTTACGATGTACTGCTTGTGTCACTTGTGTTCTCATACAGAGCTCTACGTCTCCCTGATGCAAGTTCCCTCCCAACGAAGCTATCTCACAGGACCTAGGTTCCCCAGGGCTGGGTTCTTCCAGCCCCAAAATCAGATGAACACACACATTAACAGAGCACGTCTGAGAGGGCCGGGTTAATCAGCAGTCCCAAGCTGACCCCTTATATGTCCCTGGACTCAGCAGACTGGGTCGAGCAGCACTTACAAGCTGCCACCCTCCTATGTCCCAGGTTCAGCACGTCTCTATCCCCACTTTCACATTACAATCGTTCTGGTTGTAACCCACTTGATGAGCAAACCCCACAGGAGTTTTGGGCGCTGCAGGGATCTTTTAGCTTAGGTATGAGGAGTGCTGCTGCAGAGTGAATGAGGAAACCAAAAAAACACCCATGAAGGGGAGAGAGAGACAGAGAGAGAAGCAACCAGCTTCATCATGAAAGTTATTTATTGCCAGGTAATAACAATAGGGGAGCCAAACAAACAAAACCATTACAATATTAAATCTAACTTAAACTTGATTATAAAAGTCAGGTTTAGAAAACTATAACTGATCACGCAAGTCAGGGTCAGAAGGCTATACTTAGAGAGAGAGAGAAAGCTGGGTTCTCACCACTCCCTGAAGCTTGAATCGATCTGGGGTCCCAGATGGTGGTGGTAGCTGAGGGTCCAGAGTGCTGGAGACAGGCAGAGCCCCCAGCACGATCAGTCAGGAGAAGATGAAGTCCCAATGGAACTGATACAGATTTTGGATCCAGGCATCAGAACACTTACTTGACCATGGGTAGGGGTTTTTGTAGAGAAACAACAATGGTTCAAGGGAGAACACTAGATTTGTTTATGTGTAAACAAGGGAGAATACCAAAGTTGTTTTGTTCAGGCTAGACATGGGAGCTGATCATTCCTGGCTTTGGGTGGTGTTCCTTGGAGGGAGCTCACAATGCAATTAGGGAGCTTCACTATTTGGATACCAATAAAAGATTTATTACTAGAACTGGTCTGATAACAACTGAGGTGGGTGTGTGCAGGCGTGGGTTCATTAACATCTGGAGCAGAGATCCCCCATCATGCAGTGCTTCCCTGCTTCTCTGGTCCCAGAGTTCCTTGTGGTTCTTGCCTTGAAATCTCTGTTCTGTATGCAAATGGAGATGCCGCCTTGTCCCATCTTCGATACAAATGAGGCTAGGGGAGTTTCCTTAATCTGTCATCCTTGTCCGGAGGAGTTTAGGTGTGTCCCCCACTGCCTTTTCATTGCTTTTTGTAAGTCTTTCTTCTGATGCAGATTTGGTTCAAGCAGAGGCTGGGTTGTGGGGGTTCTTTCATGAGTCAAACATGAACCTGCGCCCTGGTTCCCCAAGAACACAGAACAGGCAATGGAAGATCTGGGAATAAAACCCAGGTATCCTGACTGCTGGTTCCTGGCTCTGCCTTCTAGACAACACTACCTGATTCCTGTTGTTTTGGTGCAAAGAGATAAGGTTCATGGGCAATGGGAAGAAGGTGAGGGGAATGGGGAAATATCAATAATATTCTACAACCATTTTGTCTACATTGTTCAATATAAATAATGGCCTCTTCTAAAAATAGCATTATTATTATCTATCGTATATGTTATCATAGCAACTAGGAGCCCCAGTTATTGGCCAGGACCCCCTCATGCTGACCACTGTACAAACACATAAAACCTTATGTAACCCTCCTGGGTGTGGTGCTCTGTCCCCTCTAGTGGCACCGAGCCCACTTAAAGAGAGATTAATGAGTCTGCTCTACAGGCTTAGCTAACAGGCATAGGGCTTTTAGCTCATGCAGTAAAGGGTCATGCACTAAGCTTCAGAGGTCCTAGGTTCGATCCTACTGGCCGACGACTGGGGTCTGTTGGTGTTACAAGTAGGGGCTTGTCCGGGATTTCAACTGGGAAGTCTCTGAAGCTCAGGACATGTGTCCTTAGCTAGGGGAAGTATGTAACCCCCACACCTCTTGTGTGTGGTGTTCTGTCCCATCTAGTGGCACTGAGACCACTTAGAGAGAGATTAATGAGTCTGCTCTACAGCTGGAGCTAATAGCCATATGGCTTTTAGCTCATACAGTAGAGACTCATGCCCTAAACTTCAGAGGTCTCAGGTTAGATCCTGCCCACTGATGACCGGGGTCTGTTGGTTTTAGTCTTCTGAATTATTAATTACAAACCCAGTTCTGATCCATGTCACTCCACAATAGACACACAGCTGAGTTCATAATGGTTACCTTCACTATCACTATGAACAGAGTTCAGCCCTTCCTGAGCCAAACTATATAACTACATGCAGAAGATTTTCTAGCTACCACTCTTTAGGAGTGCACCCTTCAAAGAGCAGGCACCATCAGCCAAACCAGGAAGAAAACATGAATCAGTGGATGTTAACAAGAATATAGAATTTAATGAACAAGAGCAAAGTAGCTCAGAAAGATCAGACAAAATTCAAGTTTTAATCAGGTACCATAAGATCATAGCTACCATTGCGTTAGCTAACTTAAGATCACGCAGACAGATCCTATGGAGGTATTATATTATTTCTACCGCTAGGGTAATGCAGGACATCATCTGTCAAATCACATATGTTAAGCAGGGTTGGGCTGACACACAACTTGGATGGGAGAGCTAAAAGGAAAACACAGGTGGTATAAAACGGAGGGGATTTTTTCTCTCTCAGCCAGCACTGAGCCAATGTTCAGGCACGGTGTTAGAGCACACCTCAATGCTGGGCATGCTCTTTTATGAATGAGATGCAAAATCAACACCTCAGCATTTGTGATCACTAAAGGTCCCAGTTGCAAGATTAAGGGAATAACCCCAGTGTCCTGGCAAAATAAATTATCTGTCCTAAATAGTTATGTAGCATCGCTCTGGACTGTTAAACAACAGTCAAATCCATCTCAAGTTGGTGAGGTCTAAATCTCAACATGCAAAGCCTAATGACATCAATGGAAGCTATACTTTCCCATCCAGTCCAGTATATGACTCTCCACTTGCCACATATGCATATTGAAAAACTATATAATTGCAAGTCTTCTTGTATTAATTGTTCTTCATATTCAAGTACAGCAGGCTTCATTACAAGTAAATACAATGTATAATCATCAAAATTGGAAAGCACAACTAATATGCAGAGGGGTAGCCGTGTTAGTCTGGATCTGTAAAAGCGGCAAAGAGTCCTGTGGCACCTTATAGACTAACAGACGTATTGGAGCATGAGCTTTCGTGGGTGAATACCCACTTCGTCGGATGCACCAAATATTGTTTGTAGTGAAAGACAGTTGTCGTCTGATCACAGTACTGAGAACCAGCAACCACTGAGGTCTAATTCTGACTCTGACACTGACTGACTTCCTGTGTCTCCCGGAGCAAGTTGTAGAGGTCAAATTGATGGAAAAGCCTCCACTAATTGTGAGCGCTTCAGGTTTTGGCATCCAACTTGAAATGCGGGCTCTGGTTTACAGTGGTATTGAGTTTTTGCAATGGATGTAAATGAAAGCTGCAGGGACTCAGCACTTCTGAAAATCAGGTCCCAGGATTTCAGGCTGGACTCCGCAAATAAATATTTCCTTTTCAAAATATGGGCCTTATCTTCTCTGTGCCTCATCTGTACAATGGGGATGACACTCACCTATCTTCAAGGGCTGTTGTGAGGATTAATTAGACAAAGTCCATAAAGTGCTTAACATTTGCTGCAGTACTATTCATTGCTGTTATCAAGCTCTGGCGTTGTAGCTCACTTGTGGCTTACAATATGGCTTGGTTTATGAAAGAAGCAAATAGGCCTAGCTCCTCAAAGGTTTTGAGGCACCTAACTCCCAGTTAAACAGCCAAATACCTTTGAGGATCTGGACCACAGTCCTTTTCATAAGTCCAATTTCTGTCAAGATCATGGATGAATAGGTTCCTGTGTACCACTGACCATAGAGCAAGCCCCATCCCCAAACCAGGAGGTTTGAGCACTGTTTCACACCTCAGATGAAGTGGAGAGAATCTGTTAATTCTCTCTCCTGGAGATGCTGTAGATTGATTTTATTAAGTAGCACTACACAATACATTTTGTGTGTCTGTGACATATCTCCAGAAAGGGAACAAACAAACTGATATAAAATTCATTATTTAACTTTATTAACATGACTTTTTTAGAAATGTAATAAATAAGGAGCCAAAAATACAACTATCTTTCTAGAAACTAGTGCACTCCTTTCTGACCAAGACAGGCAAGTGACCAGATAGCCATGTTCAATCATTGCGAGTATCTAGCCCACAAGAGAGCAATATGCCAGTCGCTAGGCAATGGCTTTCTAGCTGTCATTTGAAGCAATTAATTTCAGATGAAGTTAGGAAAAGAGAAGCTATTCATTGTTAAGCAGAAATGTAAACTAAAATGGCTGCCATCGATTATAGGAAACAAACTTGAAGAAGCTGAGAGTTCCAACTCTCAATAAAGAGCAAAGAAGCTATACAAGGTTACATTTCAAGGACAAATTGCCGATGAACAGGAAGGTTATCGGCTTGACTACCAGACTGATCCTGCTTCAGTTGATGACATTGTGGGGTAAATCCTGGTCCTGCTGAAATCAATGGATGGGAGTTTTGTCACTGAAGTCAACAGGGCTGGGATTTCACCCTGTGAATTACATTTTACCATTGACTTAAATGGGACCAGAGTCAGGCCATGGATTATAATCCTACTGCTAATGCATCCATTAGAAAAACTCCCATCCAGGAGTGACAGAAGCTCCCTAAAAGTGGAGGGGCCACTTGGCCCATATCATGGCCCCACCCCTTCCCCCGAGGCCCTGACCCGGTGTCGCCCATTCCCCCTGAGGCCTCACCCCCACACAGCCCCTTCTCCCCAAAGCCCCGTTTCCACACCGCCACTTCCCCGAAGGCCCTACCTCCTGCTCATTCCTTTCTGCCTCCTCCCCCCTCAGTTGCTCACCCTTACAGCCAGTAAAAAGTGGGAAAAGTGATGGGGCCATGGCCCCCTGGCCATCCCCGTTCCAGCGCCCCTGCTCCCTTTGATTTTCATGTGAACGGGATTGAGTCCTGAATCCATAAGAGGCTGCCAGTGTTTCCATTGTGAACCCCAATTTTAATGGGATTAATAGTCACAGTGGATTGAAGCTTGGTGTAGACGTTGTCAGCCCACAGGTCATGTTTATCCTCTCTGGGTGAAGTTCTGATCCCATTGAAGTCAATTGCAAAACTCCCCTTAGATGTCAATGTGGCCAAAGTTTCACCCTCTTCCTGCTGCCCACTCCCACATATGAATTAATCAAGCTGTTTTCAAGTTATAGTAAACAATACGTTTGTAATAATTCAAATCTTTTTGTCTTGCTTTTTAAAAAGAAAAGCATAATTCCTAGAGGCAGCGACTGTATTTATACTTACGTTCATCCAACATCCAGAACAATAAGATTCTTCTCCTGACCAGAGCCTATGAACACTACTGTAGTATAGAGAGTAAATAACCATAATAATTTATATAGGATTGAACTTTTCAGATACCATGGGCAGCTCTCGTTGGACACTAGAGACTTCTGTTATTTTGCTATTACCTGAGGCTCTCCAGGTTCCTGGAGCCCTTTCAATCTGCTTTTCAGACATGCCGAGGACAGCCCTTGTCTTACTGACCAATGATCTCCTCTTGGCAATAGACAAAGTGTCCATGTTGACTCTCTTTGATCTATTGGATGACTTTGATACTGTTGACCCAAGGTATTATGGAAATAGCTGGGGATGCTAGTTGGGACAAAGGCCTAAGTCCTCAAATCAATGGAAATTAGGAGCCTGAATACCTCTTAGGATCTGGGCCAAAATAATTGGTGCTTGAATGGCTCTGTTCTTCTCTCTCTGAGAAGAGCTAGATAGCAGGGTTGAGCTATTGCCCTGTAGGCCCAACTGTTTCCTTGTATGGGTACAATTGTTTCTATGTATGCAAGGAAGCGTGGCCTATCAGCATGCTCCTGACATATGGCTCTACATCTCTTTTTCTGATCTGTACAGTGAAAGCTCAGACCAGCATCTGGATGAGGACTGGCCCCTTGCTTCTCAGTCCAAACAAGAAAGAGGACGCCAGTCAAGTGTGGGAAACATCCAGGAAGGAGGCTGTTGATGTGAACGCCCAGGAATAAGGGGTTTCCCTAGACCTTTGTTAATAAAGTATGAACTATAGGCATTGTGCTGGAGCTCCACCTGTTTTTTTTGGATGGTGAAGTAGCAGTGGAAGCCAATGGTACAATTTTGTGTGTGACCAACAGGGAAGTTGTGACCATTCTCCTGCAATGTGCTCTACTTAGACTTAAAGTAGACTTAAACATCACTCAGAAATTCCAGCAAGCGCAGAATGTGGCTCTCCGTTTACTTTTTGGTGTTTCTGAGAGGGAACACATGAGACCTATGATCTTGAGTCTGCACTGGCCTCCAGTTCATTTCCAGGAGCAAATCCAGGTACTGGTTTGGAGCCATCCATTGTCTGGAGCCTGGCTGCCTTAGAATGAGTGAGAAGCAGTCTCTTTCTCAGCAGCTTAAATGCCTTAGAACTCACTCCCCACTAATGCCACAGACCTGGAGTATGCTGTAGGGAGCAACCATCTGTTTACAGAGGCATTCCCCTGAGGGGGTATTTAAAGGGGCTCAGTTTCTTTTCTTTGGATTGGAGAAAAGGGGGAGAAAAAGCCCCTTATTGTGTATTAAGTCCTTTACAAAAATTAACACTGAGTCAGTTTTGCAGCTGATGTAAATGGATTCTGTCCCTGGAATAGGCTCATATTTTGTAAATGTGCCAAGAGAAGATGATAAGCACATGGAAAATAGAAGAGGGGGAAAATATGGAAGCCTCAAACCATGATTCTTTTCGCAGGAATTTGGTTAAGGAAACTCTGCTCTTTGATGCAAAGCTTTTACTCAGGCTGCAGCCTGCTGGATTAACCCCAGGGAGCACATTCCTAATTAGATGTTCCCATTCTTTATTCCTAGGGACATTGTAGAATACCACTCCTTTAGAGATCACTAATAGCACTACACATGGTGGGCTGGGCTAGCTCCTGCCCTGCAATGTGGCCTCTTTGAGCTGCTATGGTAGGGTAAAAGGGCCCTGATGCTGGTATAAAGAGCCAGTGGGGGAACCCCTGGCATAAAGGAATCTGTCAGTAGTGTGGAACCAGTTTGTTCCACCCCCACCCAGTCCCTTGAGCATGAGGACATGGGGTGGAAAAGGGCATAACTAGGACATGCTGAAATGTGGTGATCCCTAAAGGACATTAAAAATGGTGCTACTCGCTCTGGGGTGGCGGTGGTGAATTTGATATAAAGTCACCTTTGTCCCCATTCAGGTGTGCCAAGCACGGCTCTGGACCCTCCCAGGATTCAGCCCAGGGGTGTAATGCTAATGAAACCCAGCGAGAGGGGAGAAATGCAAAGGCTGCGTATGGGAGTCATGGGATTTTTAAGGATGAGGTCATTTCTGGCCTTCGCGATAGCAGAGAAAAGCCTGTAAATGTGAAGAAGCCAAGAGGCTCAAAAACCAGAAGGCAAATAAAAAGAACCCAATATGATTTTTCTACCCACAAACCCATGATTTTAAAGATAATCTTGTGATTTTGGGGGCAGGGAGGAGCAGTCTATTGTTGACTCATTGAGGCTGGCAGAACTGTACAAATGTGACCCCCAATGGTGCTCAGAAGAGACAGGTTTTTATTTTCTGACAGGGTTTGAGGCCGGGTAGAAAAGTCACAAGGCAGGGGTCTGTATCCATTGATTCTACTGGCTACTATCATAGTGTGGGATCTCTATATATTGTATTATAGTGAGCTGGTAGCTGCTGTATAGGTAGGATTGTGTTTCAGAGTTTCCCTCTAACAAGAAGCTTTCAACCCTTAGCAGTGTTAAGGCAAAATAATGTCCTAACTGCATGAAATGTGGTGGTCTGATGTGCTGATCTGCTGATATAATTGATATAATAGCACTGTTAAGGTTTTGTATTAGATGCAAGTTTGATGAAGTCAGGGGTATGCATTGCTTTTGGGCATCAGTTGGCAATAGAAGTGACAGCCCTCTGGAGTACCCTATTGACAGCATTGTGGGAGCTAGGAAAGAGGAAAGTCTTTCCCCATGACTTCCTATTTCCGTTTTCCTAAGGCATTGGGTCAATGGGATGTGTCTTGATGCAGCCTTAACAGTCACAAGATGTTGTTTTTGTTTGTCACTATATGGGATGGGAAACTGAGGCTCAGAGGCATTAAGTGAAAATATTTCCAAAGGATTTTGTTGCCCCATTTGAGACAACGAGAGCATGATTTTTCAGAGATATTGAGCGCCTGCTACACCCATTGATTCAACTGGAGTGATGTGTACTTAGCACCTCTGAAAATCAGGCTTTAAGGCCCGGATCCACCAAGGGATTTAGGTATTGCAATGCTCATGCCTATCTTTCAGGTGCCTTGATAATCATTTAGAATCCACAGAGCCTGAATTAGGTGGTTAGGCTCCCTGTATAGTGCATGGGGAGAGCTAGGCACCTGCAAAAAAATCTACAAAACCCAGCACTCTGTGGGGAGAGCTGTCTAAGCTAGCCAATAGTAGATGCTGACAAGAGGGATTTGTCCTAAGCCCCACCCCTCCTATAGGTTCCTAAGGTGAGTACCCTGGGCCATGGAGTTATTCTCCCGCTCTCTCTGGACCAATGCATAGTCAACTCTTTAGTACAAAGTAGAAGACCTTCAACAGGAGACATTGAGGGAGTACCACATCAGAACATCCCATAGCTGACTGGTTAGGGCGCTCACCTGAGAGGTGGGAACCCCTTGTTCAAATTGCTTCTCCTTAGAGCAGCAGCGAGAGGAATTAACTGGTATGCTCCATATCCCAGGTGAGTAGCCTAACTACTGGGTGAAAAGTTATGAGGAAGGCCTCCTGCCTTCCCTGTGTGGCGTTAAGCTTGCTCTGAGCATGCCTACCAGCTCAGGCCCTGCAGGAGACATAGGTGAGGCTTCACCTAGTTCAAGGCTCACGCTTGGCTGAGGTCTGAGACAGATATCTGGGCACCTGCCTAGAGGCAGAAATCTTGGGTGTCTAGGAGACTTTTACAGAGAAAATGTAGGTGCCTACAGGATTAGGCAGCAGCTGAAGAAGGGTTTTGTGGATCGCAGTGGTATGTAAATGTGGGACTTAGACATATAAGTCCCTCTGAGGAGCTGGGCCCTAAGTGTTTCAAAATTGGTGGGACCTTTTGAAAATTAGGACCTAAGTGATTTGCGTATGGCCACACAGGAGTCAGTAACAAAGCAGGGCTTAGAACTCAATAGTTCTGCATTTCCTGCCCTTTTCTCAGGGCATGTCTACATGTACAGTGCTGCACCAATGCAGCCCGTCTGGTGAAGATGCTCTATGCCAGTCGGAGACAGCCTCCTCTCAGCATAATAAAACCACCTCTGTGAGCAGCAGAAGCTATGTCTGCAGGAGAAGCTCTCCCTCTGACATAGCGCTGGCCACACCAGTGCTTATGTCAGTGTAATTTATGTCGCTCAGGGGGGTGGTTTATTCACACCCTTGAGCGACATAAGTTCTGCCAACATAAGCTGTAGTGTAGACATGGCCTTAGTCTAGTAGAGCCCATTGCCTCTCAACAGCCTCAGAAAAGATAAGTTTGTGCACTGAAGATAGTCAGCTCATCTGCAGGAAGGTAGTGATGGAAAACTAAAACTGCAATCATTGACAGTCCCACACTGACATGAACCCTGTTTGTGAAGTGTGGTTTAGCACACAGAAAATGTATTCATAGATTCCAAGGCCATTGTGAGCATCTAGTCTGACCTCCTGTATAACACAGGCTAAAGAACATCCCCAACATAAATCCTAGTGCAGCTCTTTTAGAAAATCATCCAGCTTTGATTTTTAAATGGTCAGTGATGGAGAATCCGTCACAACCCTTAGTAAATTGTTCCAATGGTTAATTACTCTCACTGTTAAAAATGCCTGCCTTGTTTCCACTCTGAACTGGCAGATCTAAATCTGCCCCACCCTAAGATTCTTCATCTCCCTGATTATTCAACTCATTTTCCCTGCTCCATCCAGCCCAGCTGTGGCCATTCCCTCTCTAGAGGAAGAGAAAATCAGTAAATGGAGTGTTGTCCAAGATGCTTCTTAATAAGCAGCAGCTGCTGTTGGGAGACGCTTGATACTTGTTCCCAGTTACTGCTCATATATTGAACTAGAAACTCCATACCTCAGTATTCCACATAGCAGAATATCATCAGAAACCCTAGCAATTTTTTTAACTTTGCTATTGTACTGTACCTTTCGATACCCTGGGGGTTTATTCCTTTAGGATGTATTAACGTATTGGTATTCACTATATTTCCTTATGTCTTAATTTGATTTGAAAAAGAAATTTGCATTTAAAAGTATGTAAATGTGCTGTATTACATTCGTGCTGTATTTGCTGTGAGTGAAATTAACACACCTGCAGAGAGCCTGTGTAAAGGTGCTCGCACTGTGGAAATACTGCGTTTGCCAACCATGGCAATTTGTGTGTTCCCTGCATGCTGGCATGGAAGCTTCCTGCTGCTTCTGAATAGACCAATGCACTCAAGTGGATACAATTCCAATCTTGCTGTAGAGATAAAAACAATACTAGACCTTTGTAGTTCCATGGGCTAGGACAGGGGTGGGCAAACTAAGGCCCATGGGCCGGATCCAGCCTCTCAGGGCTTTGGATCTGGCCCGCGGGATTCCCACCCCCGTGGCGCCGCGGGGCCTGCACCCCACACCCCAGCCCTCTGCTGCACCCTTCCCGCACCCCAACCCCCTGCCCTGAGCCCCCTCCCGCACTCTGCACCCCTCCCTGCACCACTGCCCTGAGCCCCCTCCCACACTCTGCACCCCTCCTGCATCCCAACCCCCTTCCCTGAGCCCCCTCGTTCACCCTGCACCCTTCCTGTGACCCAACCCCTTGCCCTGAGCCCCTTTTTGCATGCCGCACCCCCTCCCACACCCCGCACTCCCTCCTGCACCCCAAACCCCTGCCTCAGCCCTACATTCATGGCCCTGCATGCAATTTCCCCACCCAGATGTGGCCCTGGGGCCAAAAAGTTTGCCCACCTCTGGGCTAGGGTGTTTCGGTGACTCAGGAGTTGAATGGAGAAGGGTGACTTTTCCCCCGTAAGGTAGAAGGCAAAGGTTCCAAATATTCTAAATATACCAATAAGTACTAACAAGGGGAGGGTGTGTGTGTCAGAACAGGGGTGGGATTTTACCTCTGTCCTTCCCTAGCATCGAAGGATGTGCACATAAGAACTACAGTGGGTATGATCCTCTACCACAGGAACCTCAGAACTATTTAACATTTAAAGTGCAATGTTTAGGCCCACTTGGTTTGGTGAATGGGGTAAGATCATCCCTTTTGTTGAGCCTTAACGCAAGAATTCCTCTTCTTGCCTGAATCTTATTGCTTTTGTAGGTGGAATGTAGATTCTTCCTAAGGGCTTGTCTGCTCACGTAGTTGCCCTGGTTTAACTAAAGATATGATTTAAAACTGGTGCAAAGGGCTATGTGGGCATTCTCGTTAACCAGTTTAAACCTGACTAGTGGGTTTAACTTAAATCGACTCGGAAGAAGCTAAATAAGCCCTTCTTAAACTGACATAGGAGTGTCTATATAGGGTTTTGGACCAGTTTAAAAACGGAACCATTCAACTTGGGTGAGCAGACAAGGCCACAGCTAGCTTTACAAAACGGTCGAGAAAAGTTGCTTTAGAGTAACTGCTTTCTGTGTGCTTTCCTGTCGTAGTTATTTGAAGAGGTGGGGACTGGGAAAAATAAGGACTTTGCCAATTTGTGACTCATAGGTTAATCAGATTGCCACCCATATTTGTGTCAAAAAAGGTGCTTTATGGAAGGAATGCACATCATCACCTACAGAGGTGACTCACCAACAGCCTTGCTGCAGCCCAAACCTTTGCAAGCATTTACAGTTCCCCTGAGGCGTTTGGATATGCACTCAGATTTGCACACTCCTGCTGTAGATGTATTACATATCACCCCAGGTGCTCTCAATGGGGCCCCTCCCTGTAAAACAACTATAGAGAAACGCACTGAGGTCTGCTCATTGGCAGAGGCCCAACAGTTTCAAGAAGCTGATCTGTTCCCACGCCTTATCACAGGTCGGGGTGGATTGTCATGGGGCTGAAGAGATCAAGTGATCCAAAGGCTCTTAAAATGCTAACACTTTCTCCTTCTAAAAGAACAGGAGGGAGTTTTTGGTCCTATATACTTATTAAATCCAGCTTAGGTGGCCTAGATCAGATTCGGTTTATGGGTAATGGCTTAACTTCAGATCCAGGCCCCTAAATGGCCCTAGAGAGATTAGATTGAAATGAGAACTTCAATATAATCTACTGGCTGACTTCTTATACAGCCCCCATCACAATCCTAAAGTGAGGAAAGGTTACTGGAGAGGTGTGGTAGCAAATCTTATGAGGGCACCCTCACTGAAAAGCAGTGTGATCCTGCCTCATGGCAGGGTTCAACTGCAAATGTCTCTTTGGGCTAAAGAAAGAGGAGCCCTGATGCTGATGTTTACACTGATATAACTCCATTGACTTCAGTAACTTACACTGTTATACCAATAAAATAAAAACCAGCAGGATCTTATTAAAGGGGAAAAGGCAAAATACCACATTTATTGTGAATACAGACAGAATCATAGTAAGCAGTTAGTTATAGCTATAACATGCCATTCAATCTCATATTTATTCACACATTCATTCATACAAACACACACACACAGGTTCTGCAAGGTTGTTATCATCGTTACCAGCCTTAGAGTTGCTCATGCCAAGCCACTGGCCAGGTGGCCTGGACCTGAGGAGGGAGCAGGGCCTTGTCAGATGCTCATCTGATGTTCCTGGAAGTTGGTTTGCAGAATCAGACCCCAAAATTCTCACTTTCTAGAGTCCATTTTTATAGGAATTTCTTCCTATGTCAGTCTATGGGAATTGCTTCATCATGCTGTTGCTGAATCAATCTGCAGATGGCACATTCCTGACGGCTCCGTGCTGCTAGATGTTATCTTGTTCTTTGGTTCTCCCATTCTTGAGGCTGTTGGGTGGATTCCAGTCTGCCCTCTGGGGGTCCTCTGGTTATTTCCACTTGACGCCTTCTTCAGCCGATGGACACTTAGTCTGGCACCTCCCTGATCATTCAGTTATTATCCACACCAAGCATCCATCCACATACATCCTCTATCTCAATTTTAATCTCAATTGTTAATACAAAAAAAGGGCGGGGAGTCTCTGGGTGCTGTTTCTGTTGTTACAGAGTATTGCTTTGAGTCTCTCTGTGTGTGAATTGCTTTGAGAACAGACTCTGTCTTAGAATGTACTAACGCAATTAGCAGCTTGCAAGTTTCACACATAGAGGGAGAGAAACAGTACCAAAAACCAAGAGACCTCTTAATTAGTAATACCCTGGAATTTAAACTATGGGGAATCAAACTCATTTGTGATTTTTAATACAGAACTTCTTTAATATGATCCAACAACACCAGCAGGAGAGGAGAATCAGGCCGAGAAAGTTCAGGTGTCTGGCATGGGCTGCCAGTTCATGTGTGCAGTGAAGGAAACTGCTTTTTTAGTTTTGATTTCCGATTACAGAGTCAGAGCAGTTTCTCCTCCCACCCTCAGATAAGTTATTTACATAGTATTCCACCCACTTTGGAAATAGCTCAGTCAGCAGGGGAGTAAATCTGGATTGAGTAGTTACACTCCTCCGGGGAAGAAGAACCAATCCGTAGGTTGCAGGTAACATTGTCTGAGCCCTCAGGGGTATCACTAGAGTAAGAGCATCTTCTCCAATGGAGTGAGTCACGGCTGTTGCAGATGCCCCAATGAATAGCAGGATAGCCTGCAAAGAGACCATGCCACACGAGGGAGATGCAGTATGCCATTCCTGAGGAGATCATTAACGCTGGCTCCTACTCCCATTAAAGTTAATGGAAAAAACTCAGATCCTCAAAGGTATTTAGGTGCCTAACCCCCATTGAAATAAATGGGAGTTATGCAACTAAAATACCTTTGTTGATCTAGGCCAAAGCTCCTGCTGAATTCAAAAGGAGTAGGACTGGGTCTGATGCCTGGATTGAAAACACAGCCTGATTCACAACAACAAAAATGTTGGCACCCTGGTTCTGCAATGAGTTTCATGCAGATTGATCTCTGCATCCATGCAAAGCGCCATTGACATCAGGGCTCACCCACTTGAAGAGCAGAGTAAAACTGAGATCTTAATATCTAAAGCCTCTAATTTCATTCTCTGTCCAGTGAGACAGTAAATCAGACTCCTAAACTATTATTCCCCTTGAAAGTGTCACCTTATTATTAGGACATTTGCATTTTACCCTAAAAGTAAACCAATACAAAACCCAAATAATTTCCTGACAATTAAATAGCCTCTAAACCAACCAATTATGTATGAGGACATGAGAAACAGCTGTTGCAACACTGAAGCTCAAACATTTCATCTCAACTATTTAAAGGGATAAAAGAGCCAATATTTTCATTCCCATGTGATGTTATCAAGACATGATAAACAGCCATGGCTTTAGTATTAATTGCATTAATTTGTAGAAGAGAGACCACTTTAATTTGCTCCAAGCTGGAGAATAATTTTTTATAGCATGTTCTCATTCCATAAATTCACATTTGAAAGTATGCTTTGTCTTTTTTTTTTTTTTTTTTTAATGGTAAGCAATAACAACTTCAGGCAAAAAGCTATTTGAAGGTGGAATCCAGCGAAATTAAGGACTTCGTCAGTCAGACTTCTCCATTTTTTCCCCTTGGACTTCAAAAATTACACTACAGTTTAACCCTGAAATATGTGCTACTTCACTGAGAAGTTGGTGAGAATCACAAGGCAGTCAATATCACTAACGTGGCTCTCAAAAGTTAGTATTTTCAGCCCAAGATTTGTGCTTCAGTCAGTATTAAGACACACAGATCAAAGTAAATATCAAGTCACTTTTATTCAGGTGCCTAAATATGGATTGAAGAATGTAACTTTAAGTACCTGACTTTGAAAATGTTAGCCTAATTCTTCTGGCATCTTCAGTTAGCCTAGTAATTGTGTTTTTGTGGCATAAGCTGTGGCAGGACTAGGTGGCAAGTGGGATGATTAGCTTCACGTGAGCTCTTCACTTACAGTCTTTCCAAGAATTTGAACACAACATTTTGCATTTATATGGTGCCTGTCATCCTAGGATCTCAGAACACGTCACAACATGTACAAATCAAATCTGACAATATTCTATTAGGTAGGGAAGTATCACCCCCATTTTACAGATTGGAACACTGAGGCCCAGAGAAGTTAATGTCCTGGTTCTCATCAGTGCTGAGCATCCACAGCTCCTACAAACTACAAATGGAGCTGAGCAGGTCTGAAAATCAGGTTCTAAAAACCAGATTTTTAAAGATGTCTAAGTCAGTGGAAGCTGGGCACTGAGGCCCAGATCTTCAAAGGTATTTATGCTTCTAAATTCCATTGAAATCAATGCAAGTTATGTGCCTAAACATTTTTGAGGATGTGGGCTCTAGGCACTTTTTAAAATCCCATGAGATGGCTCACTGCATCTTTAGATGCCTAAATACCTTTAAAAATCTGGCCCTAAGTGACTCGCCTCATATCACACATGTGATTTGTGGCAAAGCCGGAAATAAAAATCTGTCCTTTTATCTAAGGGCTTGGAAAGTTTCCCAGACAACTGCCAGCCAGATGAAGATGTAAAAGATTTGAAAGAGTCCAGTCAGTGAGGACCAGCTTCAAAGGCTCACCCTCAAGCTGGCAGATTCTTATTAACAAACAGTATTCAGAGTCTGCTGGGGGTTCTGTCTTTCACTCATCAGTCTCTGGCAGGTAGGAATCTAACATTTTAAGATCCTACTCCCTTCCTGGCTTTTTCGCTGTGTGTATGCAGTGTGTCCTATGTGGCGGTGGAAGTCGGCTACTCTGTCCTTCCTAAGCTTCCTACCTGCTGCTAGCGGCAAGCATAACTACTACTTTACTACTATTAAGTTTCCATTACCAGGTTCCTCTCCCTCCACGGCCTGCATAGGCTGCAGGTGGTTCCCATGAAGCAGCTGAGTGAACTTTACCTGATTCTTGTCAGTTTCACCGTTGCCCACAGGGTTCTGAATATTAATGATGAAGTTGACTAGAGTCTCCTTAATTTCATTCTGGTGCTGCTTCAGAAAGTAGCAATGAGCTGGAGGTGTTGTCTGACTTACAAAGATTTCCTTCAAAATGTGAATGATAGCAATGTCTTAGCAATATCTGAGGGGCACAGACATGTCTTCCTACTGTCCCTAGTACAACGGATCCCAGATCTGACTGGGACTTTTGGGGGCTATCACAGTACAAATAATAAGCAATAACTGTAAGGGTCAGTTGCAGTGATATTTAGGGTAATTAGAACAGGTTTCAAAGTGATGTCGCAATTATCTTTGCCTAGGTCTAATCCTCTTTAGGCTTCATCGTTTATTGGTACTGTGATCCTTGTGATAGCCTCAGTACTTCAAATGCAATACAGTTTTGCTTCAGGTCCAATCATGTCCCTTTCCTCTCAATTATTCTCTGTCATGAGCAGAATTTCCTTCTTGGACTCACTAGTACCAGATCCTGAAAACTTAGTTTTAACAGCTACTGTCCTTGGCACAAATGGCAAGACTCATGGGCACTTGGCTTCCCTTTCTGTCTTAAATTGGTCACCGGAGACTTAATTTGCAGATAATAATGGGATTCTTCATATTCTTGACAGAAGGAGCTGCTATCCTCAGCTTTGGTTCATCTTTCTAAGCAGCTGACCTCTTTTCAGGGGATGATTGGAGGGTTTACTATCTATTCTACCATTGGATTTATTATCTATTCTATTCTTACTCCTGTGTTATCAGGTGCTCAACCAAATTCTGCCTTCCAGCCCCACCTCTATTTATGCTGGTCACAAATGCTACTTCCTTTTCCTGTGGGATCCTTTCTCTCTTACTATTCTAAATTCTTTCTTCAGTAGAGTTGCAGCACTTACCTTCTACATTGGACCCTCTCCCTTTTCCTCTAGCAGCCCTCCCCCAAAGCTAATTGATTTTGGAAAGGATTCATCTTCTTTTGGCTCAGACTGTAGGCAGTAGAGTCCTCAGATCAGCTTCCTGCCCAAATCAGCTTGACTGTCACTGATGAGCTCTTCATGATCATAGGTCTGGCAGGCCCTCAACCGTCCTCTTTAGTAGTGGCAGGATCTTTCATCTTTGTGAATGCACATTTTGTTTTAAATTTCCCTTTTCTTCTCAGCTACGGGCCTCTCACAGACTATATTGCATCTGTGGGAGGGAGGGAGCAGTGAATGCTGTGCAGTGTATTCCCAGTGAAACTCAAGCCATGCAATGCTTGCTGGGGTATGTGTTTCATTACAGTCTCAGATCTGGATTGTTGAGGTACCTCTAGAACCATGAATGGCAGACTCAAGGAGCTCAGGGCATGTCTTCACTAGCAACGTTAAAGCACTCCCCCAGCGCTATAAAAAACCCACCTCCACGAGGGGAGTAGCTAGCAGTGCTGGGAGTGTGGCTCCCAGCACCTCCCAGGGGGGTGTTTTTTCACACCCCTGAGCGAGAAAGTTGCAGTGGTGTAAAGTGCCAGTGTAGACAAGCCCTCAGTGAGGATGAGGGAGGGGAAAAGAGCCCAGGTTAAAGCGCTTTAGCGTTGCCAGTGTAGACTAAGCCCTAAGTTACAGAAAGGGGGTGGAAATCAGGACTCTTGATTGCATTCCTGGGGCCTGATTCACCATGGCCCTGCATTTGTGTAGTCCCTTACACCAGTGCAAAGTAGGTGTAAAGCACACCATTCTGATCAATAAATTGGGCTCCTAGTTATACCAGTGAATCTGTAGGAAAGTTGCTTAAGGCCAGATTTTTATGTAGGTGTCTAATGGGATTCTTCTTCTTAAATATTTGCCAGTTATGTCTGAGAGTCACTGAGAAATATAACAATATTTTGCACTTGGTATGTTTCATCTGGAAATTTCAAAACTTTATATAAAAAGTAAGATAGGTGCTTCAGGACAAGTGGGGTTATCTTTGCGTGTAAAGTGTCCTGTACATTACATACATGCATTTTATAGTAATAATCCCTGTGAGGTAAACAGGTTATGCATAATTTGAAAATGGGGAAACTGAGGCACGGGGAGGGCCAGGGCCATATTTCCAATTAGGCACAGTAGGCATGTGCCTAGGGGCCCTGGTGTTCTAAGGGCACCTAAAAGTTAAAAATGAGTTAAAAGTTTCATTTTCTATGGAAAACACGAAGGTCAGCTGTAGGCCGGGGGGGGGGGGGGGCAGCTCTGAAGATGCTGTACCTAGGGGCACGTAAGGTGTAAATCCGTCATATGAGTTGCCTGAGGCCACACAGAGAACGGGATCCCAGTCATGCTGACTGACAATCCCCTGCTTTAATTACAAGAACACATCTTAAATGCATTAAGATCAATAGATAACATCATATTTTTACCAGATGGAATTATAGTTCATGGTTTTGAGATTCAAAGTGCAGGAGCTCTTTCTATTTTAGCTGTAGGAACAAACACTACAACCAGAGGCAAGAGATACCTGTGAGGTAATACAGTATTCCATCCAGTAGAGGACAGTAGTAGAGACATGTAAACCAGCCCATCTGAAAGGAGAAAGATATTCTCCCTTTCCCTAGTTTTCCAGTTGAAATCCTGATTCCAGATTAAGCTGAGCAACTCTCTTCCTCCCCTTGGCACCAGCGCTCCCCAGACCTCTGCTCCCTTTCCCTCTGTAGCAATAGGTCCCCTCTGTTGCATTTCCTCAGCAAACTACTCAGGGGGAACTTTCTCTTGTATGTGTTTGGCTCAGCTCCTGCATTACTGGCGTGCAGTTAGCATGGATTTGTGAGGGGCTGTTAAAAGATGAAAGGGTAGGCGCGCTCTCTTCCTGGGCTTAATGAGCCTGCCAGAGAGGATCTTGAGCCAGCTGTTGCTGATAAGATCCCTCCTGTGCTGCTCAACAGACATAGCCTTGAGGATTTCTCCTGCAAAGGTGGCTCGCCCTTAACACTGTCATGCATTGTTTCAGATATGCCCTCCCTTGGCTCAGCTCCTAGCCTTGGGCAAACTAGAAAGCCTCTGTCCCTCAACAGACACTCCCACCAAAACAATCACTAAACATTGAATATTGCCGTCAGGGGCTGGAACAATGTGTATAGTAGGGGTGCTGAGAGGAAAACTGTAAACCTTGTATATGATGGGAACCACTTCAAGCCAGGGGGTGCAGCAGCACCCTTATTTCCAGCACCTGTGACTGCCGTCCTAGACAACTGCCTCTGGGGCCTGTGGGCGGGAACCAGTCCTCTTACTGCCTGTACTTGGGGGTGGGGAGACTGAAAAGTACTTGTATGTTGTTGCATTCAAATTTCAGTCTCCCACCCAAGGAAGCTGCTTAACATAAGCCTAGAGAGTCCCCCCTAGACGATCGCTCATCAGTGCTGTGCCAGGGAAACGGCAGGAGGGGTGAGTGTGCCCCAAAGATGCCTGCAAGCTGCCCTGGTTTGTGGGCGATCTCTTAAATAGGCATCTCCCTGAGGGGCACCCCAGCAACGCTCTCACAAACCCCGTCCCTGAAGCATTTCCATTTAACATACTACTGCAACACTGTATCCTCCGGCTGGGGGGTTATGAATGGGTGCAGCGGAAGCACCGCCCACCCCGGACGTGACGCTCAGCCAATGGGGGAGCGGGCTGCGTGGATGGATGAGGTCAGCGCTGTGGTGTCGGGGAATGGAATGTGTAAGTGTAACATTCAGAACCGGGTAACGTTCGGAGATCGAACTCTGCGATCGGCGACGTTCGAACAGGGGCAGGCAGCCTCCTCTGTGCTTCGGCAGCTCGCACCTCATTGACTGACTGGGGGGCGGGGGCAAAGAGGAGGAGGAAGAAGGAGGAGGAGGATCTTCGCTGCTTCGGCTGGTTCCATCCCGGGGGCCATTCACAGAGATCGCGGAGAGAGGGGTAAACAGCACCCGAGTCTAGGAGCTCCTCTGCAGCAGAGAATAAAGAGAAATGCAGGGATTTGTAAGGTTACGGCGCTCAAGCTGGAAGATGTGATCATGATAGCTGTGTGAACCGGCGCTGGCTGTGAGCTGCTGCTGCTGACTTGCTCTGGAACCGGGGGGCTTGGTTATTGCGGGAGTGTTTTGGATGAGTTGAAGTTGCTGCTGTACCTTGATCGTTTGCAACGCTTAGAGAGAGAGAGAGAGAGAGTGGGGGAGGGGAAACACACTCAGTCTTGCAACTGATTGAGAGGTGAAGGGAGTTGGGTTTGGTGCTTAGTTCATTTGTGTTTGTATGTGTGTGCATGCAGGAGAATTCCCAGCCCTTTGCCCTGCAAACTCGTGCTGGGCGTGAATTATTCGCCTTCGCTGTTTCTCTCTCTCTCTCTCTCTCTATTGTGCGACCCAAAGATGAAAGACAGAAGGGGAGAAAGTTAAAGAAATCGCCCACATGCGCTGCATCAGTCCAAGGCTTTGGGAAAGGAATAAAGAGAAGGTGGTAGAAGAGAGTTTGAAGTCTTTGCAGGCGGGAAGATGGCGGACTGGAGCTGAAAGTGTTGATTGGCAAACTTGGGTGATCCTTGTGTTTATTTACAATCATCTTGACCCAGATAGGACACATGCAGGCCAAAAAACGCTATTTCATCCTGCTCTCAGCTGGCACTTGTCTCGTCCTTTTGTTTTACTTCGGAGGCTTGCAGTTCAGGGCAGCGAGAAACCAAAGCAGGAGAGAGGAGCACAGTAGCAGGAATGGCTTGCACCACACCAGCCCGGATCATTATTGGCCCCGATTCCCGGACGCTTTGCGCCCCTTCATTCCTTGGGATCAATTGGAAAACGAGGATTACAATGTGCACATTTCCCCTAGGCAGAAGAGAGACGCCAACTCCAGCGTCTACAAAGGCAAGAAGTGCCGCATGGAGTCCTGCTTCGATTTCACCCTTTGCAAGAAAAACGGCTTCAAAGTCTACGTCTACCCGCAGCAGAAAGGGGAGAAAATCGCCGAAAGTTACCAAAACATTCTAGCAGCCATCGAGGGATCCAGGTTTTACACTTCCGATCCGAGCCAAGCTTGCCTGTTTGTCCTGAGCTTGGATACCTTAGACAGAGACCAGTTGTCACCCCAGTACGTGCACAACCTGCGATCGAAAGTGCAAAGCCTCCACTTGTGGAACAATGGTAGAAATCATTTAATTTTTAATTTATATTCCGGCACCTGGCCCGATTACACTGAAGACGTCGGGTTTGATATTGGCCAGGCGATGCTGGCTAAAGCTAGCATCAGTACTGAAAACTTCAGACCGAATTTCGATGTTTCTATTCCGCTCTTTTCTAAGGATCATCCTAGGACAGGAGGGGAGAAGGGATTTCTAAGGTTTAACACCATCCCTCCTCTCAGGAAGTACATGTTGGTATTCAAGGGGAAAAGGTACCTGACAGGGATAGGGTCAGACACCAGGAATGCCTTATATCACGTCCATAACGGGGAGGATGTTGTCCTCTTGACCACCTGCAAGCATGGCAAAGACTGGCAAAAGCACAAGGATTCGCGTTGCGATAGAGACAACACCGAATATGAAAAGTAAGTGACCAGTTCCCCTTTTGTGTTTGCGTGTCTAAGGTTAGGCCAGCTTTTTCTGGCCTCTTGTGTTCTAGGCAGCTGTCAGCTATATGCATTTTTAAATGTGCTACATACTTTCAGGCCACAGGAAAGCCATGACTTTTCTTTTCCTGCCCTGAAATTCTTTCCAGCTGTTAGTAAGTTACTTAGATATAGGGCAGTAGAGGGGTGGAAGCACCTCATTGTGGAAAATATTTACAATGGGATGCAAAGTCCTATAGGTTCTCCTGGGTTTAGCTAGACCAGGAGCTGATGACCTGTATGCTCACTCATTGGCTTTGCAACAAAGATGCTGCTCGAGGCTACTCTGGTATCTGGCTCCACCATTCATTCATCATTTTGTCTCTTCAGGGCAAACGTCCTCTTCCTTCCCAGCCCAGAAGTTAACCACCTAGGACAAAGCTCGAAGAAAGCTGATGACTTGTAGGGTGTATGTGTGTGTGTGTGTGCACCCAGTCTTGTCTTTCTCAAGTCCAATGACAGGACTGAGTCTGTGATCTGTGGAGGGGGGTGTAGTAAGGTAGCTCACAATCTTATTTCTCTTGCATCAGACAGCTACAAATGGGTAAAGGAGGAAAACCCCATTGATTCTAAGGTCCCTTGGCATTTTTTCCCATGTTGATAACTCTTTCCAGTGGTTAGGAACATTTTCTGTATACTCTGTGTAACACCTTGATTACTTTTCTTCTTTTGGTGCTTTGCATACTGCTGCTGTGGGCAAGTTTAAGCAGGTGGTTTAGGTGGGTACTGTGTTACTGTTCTCCCCAAATATCCCTTGCAATTATGTAACTTGTATATGTAGCTGCTGAAAAATCACTGTACAGGAATGACCTCTGTAGAATGGCAATACTAACTAGTCAATTTGAAACTGTTAATTTAAATGCTGATCACTGCTGTGTGTGCTCCAGAGCAAATATTCCCATGCAAAAACTGCATAGTCTGTTTCCATGTAACAGAAGTTTTTAAAAAACAGAGCAGCTTTATATTGCTGAGTTAGTACAATCTAGAGCTGCATCAGGAACTGCTAAAGGCTGGAAGAGTTTGCAATGGATAGTGAAATATTGTGTAGAAGAAAAATAATCCTGGAAGAAGGTAATGAGGAAGTTACAGTGATATTAATGCTGACCAAAATTTCCAACTGGCTGCCAATTTCTCTTGCAGCCATTAGTCACAAAGTTTGAAATAAATTAATTAGCTAAAGCTGAAACCCAGGAAAGCTCTGTGCTTTCTTTGATATGAATGTCATCCACTTACTGCTTGTTTTAGAGCCATGTGAAGCTTCACAAATACTTATTGGCTTTTTATTTTGTTCACGTTCTGAGCATAGAAAATTGATACATTTTTAGTATGAATGACATACTGGTGTAAATCCAGATTGTGTAAATCCATCTGGTGTAAATCCAGATTGTGTAGCTCAAATCAAAGTGTTTACACATTTGACTCATGAACTGGGATTTCCTTTAAATTGTGGATAGTAACTGATGTCTTGTTCATAAGACATTGAGTGAGAGAGAGAGAGAGAGTAAATGCCTATAGCCTTCAGAGATTTCTGGCATATGCTTGTTTAATCTGAGAGAGTCTACACTTTTCATGTCTTTTAGCCACCTTGCTGAATTCTGCAGAATTCACTATGGTTTCAAGTTTTATTAGATTCTTTAAACACAAAAAAATACCAGTCAAAGGTTTGACTATTGGGAACTTGAATTACGTGGGAACTTGAGTTTGTATTATTTACAGTTTCTATGCAGGTCAATTTCATTAAGGAGTGTACAACACACACCTTATAGTACACATTAACATTAATAAAAACCACACCTGATGTGTAGTCTTTCATATCTAAGAAGCATAGGGATTCCTGCTAGTCCACTTCAGTGGAAAGTGCAACCCTGTCTGGGGTCGCGTGCAGTAACTGTTTAACATTGCACAGAAATGCTACGCAATAATTTAAGACAAGATGTGGAGATAATCATAGTTATTTAAGATTGCAGGAGGAAATTTACAAAAAGAAAAGGAGTACTTGTGGCACCTTAGAGACTAACAAATTTATTTGAGCATAAGCTTTCGTGACCTACAGCTCACTTCATCGGATGCATTCAGAGGAAATTTAGGTCGGCTGAATTTAGTTGTTGAATTGGAATTGTGGTCAGGATACTGGGGCTAATACCCCTGTGAATTACCATAAATGTTTAAGGCCTTTTACCTTTATATCTTATCTGAAAGACTTGCAAGAGCATATTGCTGTCCCTTAGTACAATGCTGAAGCATAGATTCAGTACTGATTTATGGCAAAGTGTGCCACCTACTGAATACCACTTCCTGTAGCATCCTGAGTTTTGCTTTTCTCCCATTCAAATACTGATCATAGCTGACTCTGTTCAATGTATGAAATCTGACAAGGTCACATCCTTAAGCAATTATGAGTACAGGCAACCAGTAGTATTTCTTACATGTGAATATATAACATATGTATATATAACATATGTATATGTAAATGTTGTAACAGGTAGTCCTCTATTAGCTGTAACTGAAACTGCACCTGAGAAAGATAACATTGCACAAGGCTATACCAGTTAAAGAAGAATTTGTTATAATGATTTTAAAACTAGGCCTACGCTAGATCTAAATTCATATTCACATGACTCGCAGGTCAGACTGAGCTGCTTTTGTTCTGCAATTTTTGGATTGGATTAAGCAACATGTCCTCATGGTTTTAAAATGATGTGCATTCTCCAAGAATTGTGTATTAGAAACGGATTAGCTTGTCCGTGAGGAGTTGGCCAAGTCAAATATTTCACTCTCTGTGTCAGCTTCTGTGGCACTCTTTTTTTTAATTTGCTGTGGCATTTATACTGTCTTGTTTCTGTGCTCATATTTATCACATGATCCCCTTCATATAGTGCACTGCCCAGAAGTATTGATCCATGCAAGGTGCATCATGAATGATTTGAGCTTGGCTGTAATCTTTGTAAGGAGAATCTTTGTCAAGCCAGCTAAACTAGATGATTGGACTTAAAATCTTGATGATGTCATATCAACAGAGTAAGGTTATGATTTATATTTATTTCCAGTGTAAAATGTCACTTTGTAAAAAAGGTAATATTGATATTACTTGCAATGAAATTCTTCCTGGAGCAAACTGTTTAGTGCCCGGTAAAAGCAAGATCTACATCTCTACAGAATACAGCTTCTCTCTTTTCTCCCCCTACCCTTTCCTCCAAGAAATGAGAAAAATCAGCTGATGATTTCTCTATTTATGTAAAGTGGAAAGTGCACCTTATTCCATTGAGAAGGGGGACATATTTGGCTCAGTCTTCATAAATTCTATTAAGAGAGCCATCTGTATGTGAGAGCTAATTAATTTTCATCAAAGTTGTGCATCTCGGCAGATAAAGCTGATGCAGACTCAAATGAATTGCATTATCGTGATTAGACTATTGCAAACAGGGTTTTTAAAAATACTTTCTGTATTCTTCCCCTGAATCTTGTCATTAGGGTTGACTTCTATAGCCTATCATTAGAACCATTCTTTTTTTTTTTTTAAATTCCTTTTCAATATGATTTGTTTTTTAATTTTAGCTTGATAATTTCCACTTTTGGAAATGGTTAGGTGCATACATTGAAGGGAACAGGTGCCATGTTTATTGAAGGTTAAAGAGAGGCCATTTAAAGGTGGACTAAACACTATCTTTTAACAAAAGCAAAATTCATGGGTAGGTTTAATTAATGTGAAGTTACTTTTTGGAAGGTAATGTTACAGATTACCATTGATGTGGTCAGAAAGGTAACAGAGGATACAGATGTAAGCTATATGTCTGTCCTCATGTAGCCAGAAGCTTTCAAGACATTTTCCAAAAACTGAAATCTTTCTAAGATGGAAGATAGCAATGTATGTAACCCAACCTATCTATGCCTTTTCGACTCTAGATAGCCCTGACCTAATATCTTTCAGAAAATGGAGAAAGTGACGTGATGGGAGTCTCATGTTTAGCACCTGATCCAAAGGTGACTGAAGTCAATAGAAGGCTTTTCACTGGCTTCATTGGACTTTGGATCAGGCCCTTCATCTTCCACCAATGGTAAAAAGGATTAGATCCTCCTATGTGGAATCAGTGATGGAAACTTCAACAGTGGAAAAATCCATAGATTAGCTATGAGACAGAATACATGTAGAACGATTTTGGATCTTGTAGCCTCTATGAACTGATCAGAGCATAAGCAAAGGGAGACATTATTCAAACCTTCGCCTCCTACACCTGTCAATCAGCCAACGCCCAAATACAGGATATATTGTATGGCCAAAACCCAAATAAGGGACACAGAGAAATGCTTCATGCAGGGAACAGAAAGTGATGTGGGATCAGTTCCACCAAATTGGTGTGGAATGTAGACTACTTTGAGCCTGAAATGAGGGACATTTTAGAGGCCTGTAAACACTCAGCCGAGCACTCTCCTTATCAATACATGGGATATAGGCTCAACAGACTAGATAGCTAAAATCTAACTAGATTTCTGTATATGCACCTATAAATATGTGGCATCTCTCTAGATAGCACCAACCTATTGCATGCTTAGGGTAGCTGAATGTATCTATACAAATTTCCATTCATTTTTAGTACACCATATGTAATTTACAGATAGATGTATATTATGCTGAAAGAACCATTGTCAAATCCCTGCTGGAACTCCTAAACATTTTTATGGTTATGTACGTGAAGGTTATAATGAAGCATAATAAAGAACAAAATGGGAAAAAATGAAATGTTTAACTCATTACCGTCTTTTCTTACCTGCCAAGAATGGAGTCTGGGGTTCTGGGTGTCCTCTGTTAGAATTAGCAGTACAAACCCCTAAGTCCTTTTCTGAACTCCTGCCTTGTTAGGCAATTGCGATATCTTTATCTCTCACAAGGGAGACACAAAACTGTAAAGTTGGATCTTGGCAGGCAGATAGAGGAGCTGAGCTTCAAATATGTTGTATTAAATTGTCAACATATCTGTCCCCTTTAAGTCTCTGCATAAATTCTGTTACTGATTTGGCATCTTGTAAATAAGATTTGTTTTTAAAAGTTTTTTCAGTTCACCTTTTAAGCTGCTATTTAGGAATGAGTAAGAAATCCTCTAGTTCAGTGCAGATACTTATGAAAGGCTGAGTGGTCATGTGGGGCCAGTTTCTGTTCCTGTTTGAAGCCACCGACCTCAATAGGACCAGAGTTGGCCTGTAGATTTGATATAACCAGTAGGCTGCTTCTCCAAACTGTGGATTTGGAGAAGTTCAAGAGCCACTGAAGGATCCTGGGCATTGTCTCGGAGCGTCTCAGCTGCTATCCCCATTAAACTGCTGTCCTATCAACTTCCAGTTACCTGATCTTCATACTGCTGCTTGAAAATGCTTTTCTTTAAAATGCAGCATATAGGTGGGCGTTGGCATTTACCAGGTCTCCCCCAAAACGGAGACATTTGAAGATGGTGTTTTAATACACTCTTTCTTCTGTGTTATTTTTGTGCTGAAAATGGTGCATATGTATGTGTACATGTAGAATTGGGGCCAGACTGTCTCCCTCTGAGGCCTCCTCCCAGGACACCAGGGCCTCCTCTGCCAGGTGGGAAAACGAAACTTCCAGCTGGAGTCAGTCCCTGGGATCACAGGTAGGCGCTGGGAGCTGAGGTGACAGTTGCAGCAATGGCACCTTCTGAACTTTCAGACAGTGGTGATGCTGTGAAACTCTTTCCTTATATTTTGGTTCTGGATGCTTATTTCTCACGGCTGTTCGGTTGTTTGCCTCTACACCTGCTTCACAGTCCACCTCCCCCTCTCTTCTATCCTTTCCTTCATGCGGCCCTCAATATTGCCTCTCCCTTTCTTGTTCCTATTAACCATTCCCCCTTATACACACCCAGCCCATCCCTTACTATAGCTGTTTTTTTAAGAACAAGGAAAACAAGTAAAACATAAAATTAATGCTCTTCACCTTGATTGCTCGGCTTGTATTGTTCTTCCTTCTCCCCTGCCCATACTTTAGAGGTCTCATTTATGTATATAGTGAGCTGACTGGTCCTGACTGGTCTTGGCATACTACTATTACTAATAAGCATTCACAATTTAATCTTGTATTAGGAGACAGGAAATCTCTGGATTCTCTGAAAAAGAAAAGGAGTACTTGTGGCACCTTAGAGACTAACAAATTTATTTGAGCATAAGCTTTCGTGAACTACAGCTCACTTCATCGGATGCATATAGTGGAAAATACAGTGGGGAGATTTTATATACACAGAACATGAAACAATGGGTGTTACCATACAGACTGTAACAAGAGAGATCAGGTAAGGTGAGCTATTACCAGCAGGGCGGGGAGGGGGTACCTTTTGTAGTGGTAATCAAGGTGGGCCATCTCCAGCAGTTGACAAGAACTTGTGAGGAACAGTGGGGGGCGATGTGGTCTGGATGAAAGCTGGAGGCATGTAGGTAAGCATAGCACATGCCTCCAGCTTTCATCCAGACCACACCACATGATCCATTGTCTACAGCCAAGCTCTACGGTACAACCGCATTTGCTCCAACCCCTCAGACAGAGACAAACACCTACAAGAACTCTATCAAGCGTTCTTACAACTACAATACCCACCTGGTGAAGTGAAGAAAAAGATGGACAGAGCCAGAAGAGTACCCAGAAGTCACCTACTACAGGACAGGCCCAACAAAGAAAATAACAGAATGCCACTAGCCATCACCTTCTGCCCCCAACTAAAACCTCCCCAATGCATCATCAAGGATCTACAACCTATCCTGAAGGACGACCCATCACTCTCACAGATCTTGGGAGACAGGCCAGTCCTTGCTTACAGACAGCCCCCCAGCCTGAAGCAAATACTCACCAGCAACCACGCACCACACAACAAAAACACTAACCCAGGAACCTATCCTTGCAACAAAGCCCATTGCCAACTGTGTCCACATATCTATCCAAGGGACACCATCCTAGGGCCTAATCACATCAGCCACACTATCAGAGGCTCGTTCACCTGCACATCTACCAATGTGATATATGCCATCATGTGCCAGCAATGCCCCTCTGCCAGGTACATTGGCCAAACCGGACAGTCTACGTAAAAGAATAAATGTACACAAATCAGACGTCAAGAATTATAACATTCCAAAACCAGTCGGAGAACACTTCAATCTCTTTGGTGACTCTATTACAGACCTAAAAGTGGCAATTCTTCAACAGAAAAACTTCAAAAACAGACTCCAAGGAGAGACTGCTGAATTGGAATTAAATTTGCAAACTGGATACAATTAACTTAGGCTTGAATAGAGACTGGGAGTGGATGTGTCATTACACAAAGTAAAACTATTTCCCCCTGTTTATTCCCCCCGCCCCGTTCCTCAGACTTTCTTGTCATCTGCTGGAAATGGCCCACCTTGCTTACCACTACAAAAAGTGTCTCTCTCCCCTTCCCCCTCCCGCCCCTCCCCGCTCTTCTGCTGGTAATAGCTCACCTTGCCTGATCACTCTTGTTACGGTCTGTATGGTAACACCCATTGTTTCATGTACTCTGTGTATATAAAATCTCCCCACTGTATTTTTCACTACATCCATCCGATGAAGTGAGCTGTAGCTCACGAAAGCTTATGCTCAAATAAATTTGTTAGTCTCTAAGGTGCCACAAGTCCTCCTTTTCTTTTTGCGGATACAGACGAACACGGCTGCTACTCTGAAACCTGTCATTATGGAAGGCACTGGATTCTCTGATTATTTCTTCCTAGGGAGGGGAGATTTTATACATGCATTCCATTTGTAGCCATTGACAGACCTGGGAGGCCTTTTCTGAAAAAGATTCCATGTGTGAATGGGCGTATACATACATATTACCATCATATTTCAGGCCTGAAACCAAACTCTTAACTACCTGGGGTTAGGAGAAAACTTTCCCTGTGTGGGGGTTATCCCCTAGTCATCTGCTGGAAGGTTTCTTGCCCCTTCCTCCAAAGTATCTAGTAGCAACCACTGGTTGTCACAAGGTAGTTAACTAGAAGGGGGATCATCAGTCTGATTAAGTATGGCTGCTCCCGTGTAGGTAAATCATTCTGAACCCCAGTGTGAGGTTACTCCTACATCCCATGCTTAGGATATTTAAGCATCTGTGTCAGATATTTGTAGTTAATGTTTTAAAAACACCACCCACTCTCCAACCCCCTCCCCCCACCATTCATTTTGTTTTAAAGGAAAACACTTTGCATAGCAAGAGAATGAAAGACTTATTTACTCAAAGGCTGGGTGTGGAGAGGACTGGCTGTTAATATGATGATTTCTGGAGCATTAACTGTATTCACTGTCTCCTCTTCTTTCTGTCTACAAAGTTTCTCTCTGAATATCCAAGGAGTTTTGTGGTCATTGATAAACAAACCATTCTGTTAACCAGAGAAATTAATCAATAGGCACCCAAGCAAGTATTTAGAGACTTTTTAAAAAATAAGTTAAATAGCATGCTCTGTACCATTAAGATGACTGATTTCTCTTCCACAGGACTTGGCTATATTTAAATGTGATGATGCAATATGTGTGTGTCTGTTGCATATCCTATGCAGATTACATTAGCACTGAAGAATTCATGAGTATAACTTTAGGTTATATTTAAGGTTCCACAGCTTTCCACATTAGCAAATACTTTAGGATATTTTCATTTTAAAACAAAACCCTGTTATAGTTCACACTGTATTCTGAAGTCTTTGTTTCTCCTCACCCCTTCATCTTGCTGGCTGGGATGAAAACACTTATTTAATATTTGTCTTTCTTTTTTATTTTTGTCTAATGGGTTTTTAAAAACTTCAGTATTCATTTTATTTTAATGTGGGGCTGTAGATTTATACAAAACTTATAAAGCACTTATGGTAACAGTCTCTTCCCTGAAAGCCTTATAATCTTAGATGCCATATTATATGGGCAATAATTTAGGTGTCAATATCCGAGAAGAGGAGATCCATATATTGAAAAGTCATGAAAGAAACTGGCTTTAAGGAAGGGTTTGAAGGACATAGCGAAAAAGGGAGCAATATTTGAATGTGTATGGCCCTGATTCAGGAAAGTACGTGTCTCACTGCTTTTCTCGACAGGAGCCTATATGTGTGTTCTCAGTAAGCAGACTTTTTTTGTTTGAGATCTGAATTTTGGTTAGTGTGGTTTTGCTGAACAACAAAACATATTATTAAAAGCAGCCAAAGAAGCCTAGGATGGTACAATAACAGAAGGAAGGTGGCACTTCTTTCTTCTTTGTCCATTTTAAATGTAGTGCATTCGCCACTTATCTCTCCCAATGTATCTTGTTTGGATACTTTTAAATATTGACATTGGCTGTCAGGTTTCGATCAAAGTTTCTTTTGCTCTGGTGTTGTAATGAGATACCTCTTTGTTTAACTCCCTAATCGTGTCCTTTCCAAAAAGTCATGGGAGGGATCTAGTGTGGCTTTTTGAGCTGTGTTAACTTGTACAGTGGAGGCTTTAATGTTGGATTCATCATGCTCCCTTTTCATATTAAAGTACATTAGATTTTTTCCAGTTTCCCTCCATACTGCACTGCATTGGTAATGCTGTCACATGGTATGTCATGAGTTTCCAACTTATTCCTTCCATATCACTGTGGTCCAAAGGATAAGAGTCAGCAGACCTGATTTGGGATTCTGTTCCCAGCTTTGTCATTCACCTGCTGTGTGACCTTGAATGAGTTGCTTTGCCACACTGTGACTTAGTTTGCAAGTCTTCAAAATAGTGGAGAATGCCACTTGCTTTCCTTTTTAAAACACTTTGAGATCTGTAAAGTGCTACCTCAGGGTCAAGTCTTAATTATTGCGTCAACTGTGTCAACGAATATTTAATGAAGCAAGGATAGATAATTGATGTTTTATTCAGCTTCTAGTAACTGATGTTCTCCAAACTTAGATTCCCTTGCTTGCTTCATCTGTGACAGAGTTGTCTTGGGTCACAGTGTTGGAAGGGATGACTTTGTTGCCTTTAAGTATATACAATTTTTAATTCACCCCACATAACTCAAACTGTACCAGATGTTCATAGAATCATAGAGTATCAGGGTTGGAAGGGACCTCAGGAGGTCATCTAGTCCAACCCCCTGCTCAAAGCAGGACCAATCCCCAACTAAATCATTGTCACATTTGCAGCTGCTGTCGGCATCTCCATAACTGGTAAATGTTCCATGTGACCTTGCAATGCCATTAATAAATTCAGTAAAGCTGTTCTTATTTAAGTTAACTTTTTTTCCCCATGACAATTTCTAGTCCAGAAACACATGAAAGCTAAAAGCCGGTTCCTAAGTGAATTTCCTGTTTGTTCACTTTTTTCTCTAATATACTCTTTGTGTGTCTGAATGAAACAGAATTAGGGCTAATTTAGTTGATTGGCTCAAAAACAAAAGTATTCAGTGCTAAGAATGGGAAATGAGAAGGCCTCTTTGTAATGTTATTTCTTTGCATAATTGTAATAGACTGTAATTATATACTTGAGGTTTTTTGAAAACATTGGATTTGCTGTAAACATAGTCACATGATATGTGTTATTGTTCACTTTCACCAATTTAAGCCCAATCTTAGTTCTGGGGATGTGTGCCTCAGCACCTATGATACCATTTATTATAATAACATTTCCTTCTCCCGCAGCAGGACATGTTACATTAAACTGAATCTTCACTTCCTTTGGGGGGTCCCGGTTTGTTATTAATCAGTTATTTGGGGCTGTAAAAAAGGTACATGATACTCTACAAATGTAGAATAAGATGCCACCCAAAGCTTACAATCTTAGATAGCAGTTCAGGGAAAGGAGGGCGTGTTAGAGAGAACAAAGCGGGAAAGGTTCCTGGAAGGAGGGAGAAGATGGAATGTCTTGAGTTAATAGGAGAAAGGAGGAGGAAAGCGTGAGTGAAAGTGTGAGGCTGGGAGGGGTTGGTGAAAGGAGGACTGGGAGGAAATTAGGGAGTGAGCAGAGCTCAGGAGAGCAGAAATGAGCCGCAGGTTGGGCTGAGATTGTGTTGAGCCTTGAAGGATCCTTGCAGGATCTTATGGCACCTTAGAGACTAACCAGTTTATTTGAGCATAAGCTTTCGTGAGCTACAGCTCACTTCATCGGAGTGTAGCTCACGAAAGCTTATGCTCAAATAAATTGGTTAGTCTCTAAGGTGCCACAAGTACTCCTTTTCTTTTTGCAAATACAGACTAACACGGCTGTTACTCTGAAACTTGCAGGATCTTAAGATTTGTTGTGGGATGGCTGGGAAACACATGGAGGAATTTGAAGGGGAGGTGTTGTTGCTTTCCTCACTGAGTTTGGATGCTCCCTTGTTAATGGGAGTCGCATGCACCGGTGGAACAACCCTCTCCCCTACAGATTTGTGTGTGTAGGTGTTTGAGCTGCACCTCCTGCAGGATACAGCTCATGTTCCGTGTAAATGAAAAAGGGGGTCGACTGTGTGTGAACAGGCTCGGTTATCTGTAGGTGTAGCTCAGTCCTTGTTTAGTGGCTATCTTGCAGTGTGTGGTGCAGATTGCAAGGGTGGAAGTGGTGTTAGGGTCTCAGCAATCTGTCCTTCCTCCGCAGTGCCGTGTCCACTCTCCTCTCCACTGCTGGGAGGCCGGGGGTTCTCACTCCTGGAGTGCTCTTCATTTTATGTCTTAGCTCCTGGGCGGGGCAAGTGCTTGTGCTCCTACCCTCCTACCCATTTGGGGTAGCAGCTCCCTTTTCTCAGCCCTTCAAAGGAAGGGTTACCAGTGATGCTTTCTCTTCCTATGCAGCTCCTCCATAAACACCTCCACCCCTTTTGCAGCAGATGGAAGTGGGTCTGAATGGGTGTCTTCATCTGCTCTGGCCACCAGATTAACTTGCTACATTTCCCCATGGCATTGGCGTGAGCAAGTTGCAGGTAAACCTGCCTTTGGTCCAGCTGAGTGAGCAGAGCACAAACTAGCACAGAACATACTCCCACCATTGCATATGGGCTTCATAAGGGAGCAAGTACTGGTACCAGTACTCTGTGCTTTAGTTTGCTTGGCCCATTTTGAGTCCTTGGGGTATCAGTTTGTGTCTCTTTCTCACATTCATGTAGCTACATAACCAGTTTGGTTAGAGGCATTGATTCTTTTCAGAGGAGCTTCAACTCTTCTGATATTTGCACCTGCAAATAATTGCAGGCACATTTTGTATCAGTACCTGATTTACAGGTGCAATTGGGTAGTTTAATGTTGAACTGCTCTGAAGTGTGCTATCAAAATTGCATCCACTATTGTCTGCAGGTGCGGAATCAGAGGCTGCTTCTGGAAATCAAGCCTGTTATCTGGAGATGAAGGGAAGGACAATTCTTGGTTTATAGTGTCTGGGTTTATATTTCTAAAGGCTTGGTTTGGGTTTCTCTGCACATACACTCGATGAGCTATTTCAGGAAGATAAACATATAAATGTTTTATCTCCTTGATTTGCCATTGACCATTGTGCTGGGTGCTAGCAGATGGAATTTTTAAAATTAAATATAATTTATCTAATCCAAACTTAATTTATCTAATCCGAAATATAATAATAAGGCTTATTTTGTGTAATATGACTTCCTTTTTGAAGTACTTCAGAAAAGTAACTTTTTCCCCTTTGAGGGCTGTTAAAAACAAAATCAAACCCCAAGCCACATTTTAGTAAAAATAAGGAATCTCAGACAAGAAAACCGCATCTGAGATGCAAGAATTACAGTAAAGCTGAAAATTAATAATCAGTGAGTTGGTTATGCAAGACACTGAACTCTTTATGAGTTTGAGGAAATCTGTATATAACTTATTAAACATCAAATTGTTCTAGCCTCAGCAATAGAAATGTTTAAGCCCTCAGATTAGAAGTTTTAAAAGTGCTTAATCCACAGTTTTTGGCCCCAGTCCTACAAAGGTATTCCATGGATAAAGTTCTGCACATGCAAGATCTGGGCCTAAAATTAAGTGCAGACTAACGACTTTAATATCTGATCAGATGGATTTAAACATTTGAGCTGGCAGTGATTTTATTCTTAAAGGTTTCTTCTAATGTAAAAACTTCAGGTAAGTACAAGTATACCTAAAATAACTAAAAAGAAAAACAAAACCTTTTCCCACCCCCTTTTTATTTTAACATCTGGAAGGTAAGCATACTACTTTAATTATAATGGAATAAAATATCAAGTGAGTGATCACATCAGGCATGGACACTTACCAAATCACAGTGAGATAACTGTGAATAACTCTCTAGTTTCAACAATTTGCATGGCCATTAACAATTGATGGATTTCCCTTAGAACCAAATTATCTATGGCAGCAGGACCTAGTCCTGTGTACCATTTCAGCATATTAACTACCAGAGAAATTCCCAAAAGTAGTAGTAATAAAACTATAACAGCAAGGTAAGTGTTATAGATAGGAATTTTAAGCCAACTTTTTGGAAGGCAGGGAACTATTTCGAGCAATCAAATACCTTATTTCTGTCCCCTGCTCTTCCTTTAAATGCACTAAGAGATACAGAACTGCAATATTGTAAGCCCATTGTTAACTTACTGCCTGCCTTGCTCTTAGACTCAAATATTGTTTTGGAAATACAGAGGAGTTTATAAAAGGTGCTTTTAAAATATATTTTTATTATATTGTATTTTATTTTTGAACCTGACGCAAATCTCAAGTAGTTTTTACATGTTGTCAGTATATGATAAATCATGTATGCATGACTAAATTGGGCAGTCATTGATTGCTAGACGTAAAGCAAAGATATGTGTGTGTCAAGATGTGTTTTCTTTCTGGAGAACATGCCATCATTTTAATAAATGCCCTTGTAGTCCCTGCTTCTCTCCCCCTCTCCCTTCCCTCCCAACCAGTTCCTCTTGGTAATTTCTTTTGCTGCCTCCGGAATATCAAAATTCTCCAAATCCTCCTGTCAGTCAGGGTGACTTGTTCAGCCATGAACTCTCAACTATGTTTGTCCGGCTGCTGTTGTGGCAAGAATAAAGTGATTAAATGAGGTGGTGGAGTGGGAAGGGAGAATAATGAAAGCATGAGAGTTGTTAGGGCTCTGTGAAGTTACATGGATGACACTTCAAAGATCATGGGTGCAAGGCTCCCAGGCATGTTTTCCTGTAGATTATTCCCTGCCCCAAATAAATGCAAAAATACCATAGTAACTGGTTTCAGAGTAACAGCCGTGTTAGTCTGTATTCGCAAAAAGAAAAGGAGTACTTGTGGCACCTTAGAGACTAACCAATTTATTTGAGCATAAGCTTTCGTGAGCTAAAGTGAGCTGTAGCTCATGAAAGCTTATGCTCAAATAAATTGGTTAGTCTCTAAGATGCCACAAGTACTCCTTTTCTTTTTTCATAGTAACTGGATAATTTACACACACAAAGAATGTGATCACTTTTCTACCACTGTCCCCCTAATAGTAATGGCAGAGTAGTTTAGTAAGGTCTACTCTTCATTATTATTATTTTATTATTTTATTTTATTTTTATTTATTATTCATTATTCTTTATTTACAGAATGTACTTTTGTAGATGCTCTGGTATGTTGCAAAGTTATATACATAATTAAAGCTGAGCTACAATTGTTAACACAAATGACCAAGTACTCTGGTGCTTTATCTGTGCTTTCCTGTTGGTTTACTCACTTGATCATATGCACATTGTTCACACATTACATGAGAAAAACACAATCATAAACCTGATCTGCAGCACTTAATCTTCTCCTTCACCCACATATGTGCAGAAGGACAGACAGTAAAGGTGAATAGGATGGTCCTATATGAACCAATGCAAATGGGAAGGATTTGAGAGCTGTGCTAAGAGCTAGAGAAGACATTCTCAGGGAGAGACTTCAAAGAGCAAAGTCTTATCTCTGAGAGGGTCCTGCCTTGGGCAAAAACCAAACAGAATCTTGAGAAGCTAGTAAAGAACCCAGCTGGTATTGGTTTTGTTGCTGAGACATATGATTAAAGATCCTGCTTCAATACCTTGCACCTCGGTTAAAGCACTTCGCGTACTATAATAATAATGCCTTGAAATATATCTGTCGGTTTGTGAGTAGCCATTGCAGCTATGGAAGGCTGGGCTCACTGCTCCCAAGCATCTTGGAATGGAGGAGCTTCTGCAAGTGCTGCAGCTTCCAGATCAACTTCAATGAACAATGACCATCTAGATTAAAGGAAGGGAAGGTGAAGTCCATGTTTGAGAACAAAGGACCAACTTTCCTAATAAGAAGGAGATGGTGGGAGCCTTTCTAGATCAAGGCTGCAACCTGCCATGAAGTGTAAGTAACATGATGTTTCCCACCTTCCGCCCTGACCCTTTAACTTGTATACTATACTTGTATAGCATATCCTTTTACTTGTATACTTATATATATACTTATACTTCGATATCCTATATATATACACTTATATACTTCTGCTTATATAGCCTTTTACTTGTATACTTATACTTGTATACTTCCACACCTTGCTTCTCTGTTGTCTGTCATCTCTATTGAGATTGTAAGCACCTTGTCAGTAGGGACCACCAATTCTTATTATGTGGTTTTACAGTGGTGCTCCAATCTTGATTGACGTCTCGAGATACTAGAGGGCTAAAAATAAGACATGAAGTAACTAATGCAGATAACTCTGTTTTGGCTAATGCAAAAGAACATTGTTGAACTTCAGTGAGCACAGACTTTTTTTTATTTTTTATTGTTTCCAGTTTTAGTGGATTGTGATTATTCCTTGTATCTAAAGAATTTATTTAATTTAGCCAAAATGTTTGTAACTTGGGCTATAATGAAATGATTGCAGGTGAGTTCTGCTGTATCATGTGTGTCTGTCTAAAATTAGGGGGCTAGAAATTTTAAGACCTTTGCTATTGGGTCTTTAATCCTGAATTGTTCTATTGGTGTGATTGTATATTTTTATTTATTTATTTATTTTATTTATTTATTCAGTTTAACTTAGTTTACTACGAGTAGTTTCACAGTCGATGCACTGATCAGTATAATGACATTTTGTGGTCTTGTTACAGGCAAGGACTATAATTAATTAACTGACTGAATTACCGATGTATAGAATCTAGCATGTATTTGTAAACAAATTTCATTAGGAAATAGTTAAGGTTGAAAGGCAGGTATCAGTAGATTCTCTCTAAAATACGGATAACGTATTACAAATTCTATACAATAATTCTTCTACTTTAAAAAGTAAAGTATGAAAGTCTTTAAAAATGAACAACAAAAGGATGTAGCCACTTCACTCTTCATTTACTGTTGCTCCATAACTGAAAGTGTGTGTGTGTGTAATATATAATTTTAAACACCCAAACTTCCCAGAAAAACTCTACTCTGAGATGAGATGCTGTATGCAAAATTTCAGGAAGATCCGCTCCTCTTTGGGGAAGGTAACATTAAACAAATACTAGATATGCTGTTGAAAACTGGATTTACAATGTGGAGTTAACATTAGCCTGAACTAAGGAGTCACTATTGGGTCTGCCAGAATCACATCTGAATGTGATTAAAATTAAAAAGGAAACCAGTATTGTAAATGGGAAATAGTTTTCCCGTAGTGCCTCCAGGCAAATCGTCATTTATATCGGACTGCTGAAAAGTCAGATTTAATTTATTTTCTGGAGAAAACGTGTCAAATTTTTGCTTTTGTTATATTGGATTTGTTTGCCTCAATCTGAAAAGGGCAGTGGTACTCTTCAAATTACAGATACATAGAGCCCTGCAGGGATACAAAAATGTGTATCTGCATCCGATCCGCGGATTTTTGGGGCTCTACAGATACAAGACCCTCCTTTCAAATGAGGGGCCTCATCCTGCATGCCTTACTCATGTGAGCAAGGATTACTCGGGTGAGTAATCCAACTGATTCCAGTGACTAAATGGTTGAAGAATTAGTCCCCTGCTTTGAAAGGTATCAGCACGTTAACTGTTTTTTTCAGAACACGTGTGATCCACTCCAGGCTAGCCAGAAATCACTTTGCGCATCCGTTGCCTTTTCTCTAAGGTGGCAGCAGCGTACCCTACTTGTTCCATTTCAGCAGGTCGACTAATGTGGCTTAAGAGAATCAGCTCTCACTTATTATGAGTGTGTTTCTGCGTGGGCCTTGGCAAGCCATTTTAACACAGGTGGCATTAAATTCCCATTGATTTTTTTCCCACCAGCTTTTGATTTTTGCGAAGACTGGCATTAATTTTTCACAAAAATGAAATCTATAAATGACCTTGTGCAAGAGCACCAGCTCTGCGGATTCCAGCTCCTAAGTAATAGGCTTGTGAATGTTCCCCCTTGCAGTGCAGGCGCCAAGGGAGAGGGTATTCAGCAGTTACAGTTGGATATATTTGCTTCCTACCTGCTGGTTTCAAACAGTATTAATTTTTATGCCTTCATTGTGCATTGAGTTTAATTAAAAGCAGCGCTGCTCATAACAGTGCTGGTAGAGATTTTTTTCCCTCCCACCCCCCCTAAAATGAATAAAACAAATAGGCATCTGGTATTTGTTTTGTATAACACAATGCTCATAAAATGAAGAGTAATAAAACATAATTATCTGTAAAGGCTTGGTTTATAAGCCTAAGAATGAGCTTGTTTCTACTTTGTTTTAATTCTACCCACAGGATAAAGGATCCCTTTGTACTTTTTTCCTTTTTTTTTAACCCCTCTCCCAATTAGTGAAGAGTCCGTGATTAAAACATTTGAAACCATTCCTTTCATATAATGATAGGTGGATGCTCCGTATTTGTCTAAAATGAACCCTTTTAATTAGGGATGTAAATAACATGTAAAAACAATAGCCTTGTAACCAGTTGAAATTCTATAGGTTACATGGTTAAACATTTAACAGGGAACTATAGGTGCGGGGGGTACTACAGCACCCCCAATTCTAGGCAGTGCTCCTCCCTGACAGCCCCACATTCAGGACTCCCTGCTGCCGGCCCCACACCATCGGTCCTGGCTGCTGGCCCATCCTTGGGGCTCTGCATGGGCCGGCAGCGGATATCCCCAGGTGCGGGCCCGGCAGCGGGGATCCCTGGGTGGAGTTTAATCGTTAACAGAAACTGATAAGCATTAAGCTTCTTGGTTAACAGGTTAAACTTTTACATCCCTACTTTTAATGGGGCAGCCATAAGGATGAGAGTAGGAGAAATAGTTAGCACCATCCTTTAACATTTCCCTCCATTTTTTGTTTTTGTTTAAAGGATCCAGAATAGAAAGGGGGGAATCCTTAGTTTATAAGTATAAGGAACAAAGGCCAACATTTTCAGGCTTGGGTCCCTAAAGTTAGGCACTTCAGTAAAAGGGGTCTGATTATTTTTTCCAGAGTACGTGGGTGCCTGTAGTTCCCACTAACTTCAGTGTAAATCCATCATAGAGTCTGGATGTGGGTTTGGCACCACAGATTTGGTCCCTACCCTTGATGGAATTTTCTCAGCTGCTGAATTTGTTTGATTTTGGTCCTCACTGGAGCACCGTGGCCCTGATCCAAAGCCCATTCAAGTCAATAGGAGACTTATCATTGACTTGAAGAAGCTTTCAATCAGGTTACACTGTGCTGTCCCTTAGATTTTATTTTTAAAGCAGACAACATTGATGGTTTGCTTTGCATTGCTGCAACCAGGCAAAATCCATTTATCAGTATCAAAAAGTAGCTGTGCCGTGGGGTTTTGCTAATAGTTTCTGCAGCAGAGTCTGTGCCTGTAGGGGCTACATCTCTTGAGAATGTCTTCATTGCTTCCATCCAGCACCCTGTGTCAAGTGAAGATCACATCCTCTCATGGTTGCGTCCCCCTACTGCAAGATTAAAGAAGCTAGAGTTGGTAGCAATCACACAGTGTACTATTTCACTAATGACAGTTTTATGTGCTTCCAGGATGCTGCAGATCCTTGTATGTGATATCGACCCAATCCTTTGCATTAAAGTCCAGTTTTTTACTAGGAAGAGGTGGAACAAGGACACTTAATACAGCTAGATATTAAAGCTAGGTGTCCCAACGATTCATATGAATTACAATGGCAAAGTATCAGAAAATTCCTTGCAGGGAATCAGTGTTGAAAAATTTGCACTACATGTCTGTTTTTATTAATCACTAGTTTGAATAATAATGTTATTGAACTTGTTCACAAGAACTACAGGTTCAATCCTGTGGAGTGCTGGGCACCTTCAACTCAATGACACTTTGCACCTCACAGATTCAGGCCCTATTCTTGTTTGCACAATTAATTAAACCGATACAGAAGCCTCAATTCCTTTTTTGCCCCCTTGCATGAATTGTAACCTTCTCAAAGGCAGATCTGACTTTGGTGCTGCTTCCTGTCTGCAAGGCAAGCTGTATAATTTTGAATATTGATTAACAGCTGCTTTTGTTCTTCTTCTAGGCTTGGAAACAATGGGGTTGAGGGCACGTAACAAATTGCTAAATGATACCCTGGCAGAGAGAATTCCCCTCTCGGAATCACTCTCCTAATGCAAGCTCCTTTGCAGAGGGGAAAATGCAGTAGAACAGCCACAGACAAAACAACAGAAGCTGTCCACTGCTGAGGCCAGACTGCACTACCAGGACAAGGCATTCTTGACTAGGTTGAAGGCAGTTCCTGTTCACGTTTATGGTCTAATCGGCTGCTGCTATGTCTCGAATGGTTGACTTGAAAGAAATATTCCTCCTCTCTTTTCCTCCCCCAGCTCCCTGGAAGATATTTGTGTAACGTGCAGGCTGCCAGCTTTAGTTCCTGACAGAATTGTTGTGGCTCTTCTGTGCCTTTAGTCAGCTGATTATCATCAGCAGCAGATAGTGTGATGGAAGGTATCTTGCCTTGTTATGTGAGCTGTTTCAGTTCCCATGGCCAGGAGCCTTTGATCTATTGAGACAGGACACCCCCCCCCCCGCCCCCCGCCCATCACCTGCAAAAATGAGGTTGAGTGCCAGACAGTGTGCTGGTTTGTAAGTGTGTCTTCTTTCAGCATAGTCTCATGTCACATATAAACTAAATATGCTGTATATTTCAGAGATCATGGAACCCAGCAGCTCTCATTTAAAAGTCAAATTATCCAAGTTTTAAAGATGAATTCTCTTCTCGCACAGTTTATTGTTCCTTTTAGGTTTTCCATGAAGGATCCCAAGTGAGCCTCTCCATGTCCCTTTTCTCAGTGGTTCCACTTTCCCCATTTGTAAATCAGGGATGGTATCTACCTGGAAGGCTTATTTAATTCATGTCTGTAAAACATTTTGTGATCCTTGTTGCAGTGTAAATGCAAAGCAGCATTATATTTAAAACTCAGGCTGGCTTCTGATTTTGCACAAGAAAGCTTTTAACCTTGTTTCACTGGAGTGAAAGGGATTTACTTTGCTAGTGTAAATGTGAAAAGATATAGTCATTAGCTGAAGTTATGTCATCACTATGACATCAGTTCTTTTAAATTTATTTTAAGGGGTTCTTTTTATTGTCTGTAAGGTGGTAAAACAGAGTACATTTTTCCCTTTTTTGAAACCTGCAATAAAGTGAAATAATATTATCTCTAAGGTGCCACAAGTACTCCTTTTCTTTTTGCGAATACAGACTAACACGGCTGCTACTCTGAAACCTGTCATGATTTTTAAGGTATCCATCACCAAAACACTTGGGCACCCTTTTTGTAAATGACTCTTTGCTCTCAGACGCTTTCTCCTTTGTGGATCTGACCCTGTGATGTTCTGAGTTTGAGATTTATGGCCAATTTGTGTGGATTTTCTGTGTCAATGTTTACCTGGGTGGAAACTTAAAGGAAAACTTCTCGCGGATCGTGCTGCCATTTAGGGATTGGAAAACATGTTTGATTTGAAAATAAGGGCTGACCTGAACCTTAGCCTTGCATGCCAACTCCTTTGAGAGATTTAGAACAGTTTGAACAGTAGAATACAGTGGATTGCTCTACTCCAATACACCCATACCCTCTACTTCTCTACTTTGAGGTTATTTAATATTGAATGATTTAAATTTAGCTCAGGCACCTAGGTGAAGTCTTGAGTTCACTGAAATCAATGACAAAACTCCCATAGACTTCCAGAGGGTTCAGATTTCTTTGCTAGGATAATCTAGTTCTGGACTCAATGAGGGGATAAGGTGCTGGAAAATGGTATGGAAGTTGAAATAACAATAGATGTGGCTCTTCATACAGAGTAGGGGAAGATGGCGTATTTGCAAATGCTTGTGACTCCACCACTACATCTAGAAAAGAGAAGGCAAGGCCCAACTATGAGTGTGAGAAAGAGGGGTGAGGAGGGGGACAGGGCTACTCTTTGCCAGGAACCACTGGGGAAAATGATGGGGAAGGGAGGTCCAAAAGCATGCATGATTTAAGGACCTTGTCTGTGCTGAGGAAACTCTAAAACAGTGGTTCTCAAAGCCGGTGCACTGCTTGTTCAGGGAAAGCCCAGTTTGTTTACCTGCCGCGTCCACAGGTTTGGCCGATCGCGGCTCCCACCGGCTGCGGTTCGCCGCTCCAGGCCAATGGAGGCTGCGGGAAGTGGCGCAGGCCGAGGGATGTGCTGGCTGCCCTTCCTGCTGCCCCCATTGGCCTGGAGTTGCGAACCGCGGCCGGTGGGAGCCACGATCGGCCGAACCTGCGGACGCGGCAGGTAAACAAACCGGCCTGGCCCGCCAGGGGCTTTCCCTGAACAAGCGGCGGACCGGCTTTGAGAACCACTGCTCTAAAACTTCTCCCCTGTGCTGATACTGGTTCAGCTCTGCCAGTGTTAGCAACATTGATAGTCTTGGGATAGATAAGCTGCTGGCTGTTGCCTGTGTTTTTAATGGTTTCCTGTGTAACCCTGTTAATTGACAGTGTCAAACTCCTGTGGTGGTTGGCTGTGCATCTACACTAGAGCTAACACTGGTGGAGCTACATCAGTGCTACAAAAATGTGGGACTATTTTAAGCAGTCTCCCTGGTTTAGACAAGACCAGTGCGTTTGCCTCCATGATACGGTCAAGCTGTCCACATCTAGTGTAACTGGGACGTTCGTAGGTCTATTTTAGCTAATCTTGGCATCTCTTAATTTAATCTTTTTTATTTTAAGTCCTATTTATTTGTATGAAGTTTGGGCCTGACCCTGCTCCCATGGAATATGGTGGTGGGGGGTTGCTACTGATGTAAGTGGGAGAGGATTAACCCTTTTGTCAATACTAGAGTTTTCTTTTAACTACACTGATCATCACATGACTGCAAATTTCCTGCTGACTCTGATTACTCTGCCTCAAGTGCCTTGGGCTTGTAATCTACATGGAGCATGACTGATTTTTGTTACACCCAATATTGAAATCCTGCATTTTCTTTAATTAGCCTATCACTTTCTTACTAAAAGAAACCCAAGGCACTTAGATATCTATCTATCATACTTCTTTGTAATGTATCTGAGTGCCTCATAATCTTTAATGCATTTATCTTCACAATGCCCCTGGGAGGTAGGCAAGCTGTTATCCCCATTTTACAGATGGGAAACTGAGGCACAGAGAGACTTGGGGCTTGCCTTTACTGGAGTCAGTTATCTATGCTCAAGTTAACGCCTCTTGAGATGGCCTAGCTGGAGTGAGAGCAGTTGCACTGAAAACCAGCATGCTGCTGCTCCACAGAGTGATTGTATTAGCAGCATGGAGCGGCCGAGTCCCCACTGCATTACTCGCTCAAGCATCATCAGCAGTTGAACTTCAAACCACGACCCCTGATGGGCCGGCTTTGCTAGAGATTAAAGCATCATTTAACTTGAGCTAGAGATTTTTGTGCGTGGATGGGAGTTAGGTTTAGAAGCAAAACTCAAGTTATGCTGTGAGCTAACACCTTTGTGGAAACAATCCCTGAGTGAGTTATTAAGGTCATGAAGGAAGCCTGCGGCCAAGTAGAGAACAAAACTCAGGTCCCAAGCTAGCACCTTAACGACTAGACTGCACTTTTTCTCTGAGTAAGTATTCATGCCAGTTTACATTCCTTAACAAAGTCTGATTTTTTTTTTTTTTTAATAGTATCCTCATGATGGTTGAACTTTTAGCTGAAAAATTGGAAGGAAATGGTGGGGAATGACCAATATTTAGGGGGTTAGGAAGAAGAAATCAATGTTTCCCAGATACTCATGTCGAATATTTCAAGCTGTAGTCTAAAGCTTCCCCCCCCCAAATAAAGCAAGACATCCAAGTTTGGAGCCAAAATTTTCAGATGTGCAGAACAATGAAATCCTTTGTGATACTGATGGGGGGAGGGTGGGAGAAATTGCATACGCTAATAGTAAAACTCCGATTGTAACATGATGTTGTGCAGGAGGTTGCCAATAGTGTCTCTAAATAAACAGAGACTCCAGAACTCTGCTCTTCAGTTCAGGATAAGTCTTCTATTTTTATCAGTTTTTGCTATTTTTGTAGCAGATCATGTTACATTGTGTGTGTGGGGGGGGGGTGGGGGGGGGTGGGGGGGGGACCCAACCCATATTGGTGCTAAACAATTTCTGTGCCTTGTTCTGGGATCAGTTGTACCAGACCTCTGTACTCAGACACATCATGGTATGTAAATAGCTGCAAATTATTAGTATTTCTGGTCTACAAGACCTTGGAAACACGTGTCTGTCAGTTTATACTGTTTATCACATCTCTTTTTATAGGATCATTTTCCTCTCTCTCTACTCTAATGGGAATTGGATAACAATCTTACAGGCAATAGAAACAGTCCTATTGATTTCAGTGGGAGTTGGATCAGGCCTAAAGTGAATGATAAAGTCTAATTATTAGAAGCAATTCGCTAGATTCTCAACTCACCAGTATAGCTTCATTGGTTTTCAGAGGAGTTATTCTTTAATTACGCTGGTGTAAGAGAGTGGGGAATAAGGTCTGTGTAGACAGTGCTAGGACAACAGAAGATTTCTTCCTTTGACTTAGCTACTGCCTTTCAGGGCATGTCTACACGACAAAATTAAGTCGACTTAGTCTGTGTTGGCATACAGCCACCTCAGTAATTACATCGCTTGTGCGTGTCTACACTTTGCTCCTTGTGTTGGTGGTGCATGTCCTCACTAGGAGTGCTTGGACCAATTGAACAGGGCATTGCCATGGGATGGCTTGTGAAAGCCAGCGACAGTAGATGTAATCAATGCAGTATTTACACTGACTCTGCATTGATCTAACTACATTGACATTGACTCTCTGCCATTCGAGGAGGTGAAGTTATTAAATCAGCATAGCAGGTGAGTTATGTTGGTGGGAGCGAAATTTTAGTGTAGATACTTACATTGTTAGGTCGACGTAAGTTGCCTTGGATCGACCTATCTCTATAGTGCAAACCAGGGTTCAGAGAGGTGGATTTACTACAGTGATGGAAGAACCCCTTCTGACTCTGTAGTAAGTGTCTATGCTACAGGGGCCAAGGAGTCTTAAGAAACACTTAGAATACTGTAATTTTTAAAATATTTGCTTTTAAATGTTGTGTTTCTAGTAAAAAAAGGGAAAACAATTTGTAGCATGTAACAAATCTTTTGCTTTTTGCTTCAGTGCTGTGCAGTGTGACGTAGCGGGTAGAGCTAGGAGTCTGGAGATATGGTTTGTTTTCCGGACACTGTGATTGCTACATAAGTGAGAGACAAGGTGGGACAGGTAATATCTTCTGTTGGACAACATCTGTTGGTGAAAGGGACAAGCCTTGGAGCTACACGGAGTTCTTCTTCAGGTCTGGAAAGGTATTCAGAGTGTCACAGCTGAATAAAAGGTGGAACTGATTGTTTAGCATAAATAGTTAACATGGTTGCTACTCTGAAACTGGTCTCTTAGAATGTGTTTTAGTCTGTATCCGCAAAAAGAAAAGGAGTACTTGTGGCACCTTAGAGACTAACAAATTTATTTGAGCATAAGTTTCGTGAGCTACAGCTCACTTCATTGGATGCATGCAGTGGAAAATAAAGTGGGGAGATTTTATATACACAGAGTACATGAAACAATGGGTGTTACCATACAGACTGTAACAAGAGTGATCAGGTTAGGTGAGCTATTACCAGCAGGAGAGTGGAGGCGGGCGGGGGGGGGGGGGGGGAAGCTTTTGTAGTGATAATCAAGGTGGGCCATTTCCAGCAGTTGACAAGAACGTCTGAGGAACAGCGGGGGGGGGGGGGGGGGGGGGAAGTATATACATGGGGAAATAGTTTTACTTTGTGTAATGATACATCCACTCCCAGTCTTTATTCAAGCCTAAGTTAATTGTATCCAGTTTGCAAATTAATTCCAATTCAGCAGTCTCTCCTTGGAGTCTGTTTTTGAAGTTTTTCTGTTGAAGAATTGCCACTTTTAGGTCTGTAATCGAGTGACCAAAGAGATTGAAGTGTTCTCCGACTGGTTTTTGAATGTTATAATTCTTGACGTCTGATTTGTGTCCATTTATTCTTTTAGGTAGAGACTGTCGAGTTTGGCCAATGCACATGGCAGAGGGGCGTTGCTGGCACACGATGGCATATATCACATTGGTAGTTATGCAGGTGAATGAGCCTCTTATAGTGTGGCTGATATGATTTAGGCCCTAGGATAGTGTCCCCTGAATAGATATGTGGACACAGTTGGCAACGGGCTTTGTTGCAAGGATAGGTTCCTGGGTTAGTGTTTTTGTTGTGTGGTGTGTGGTTGCTGGTGTGTATTTGCTTCAGGTTGGGGGTGTGTCTGTAAGCAAGGACTGGCCTGTCTCCCAAGATCTGTGAGGGTGATGGGTTGTCCTTCAGGATAGGTTGTAGATCCTTGATGATGCGTTGGAGAGGTTTTATTTGGGGGCTGAAGGTGATGGCTAGTGGTGTTCTGTTATTTTCTTTGTTGGGCCTGTCCTGTAGTAGGTAACTTCTGGGTACTCTTCTGGCTCTATCTGTTTCTTCACTTCAGCAGGTGGGTATTGTAGTTGTAAGAACGCTTGATAGGGATCTTGTAGGTGTTTGTCTCTGTCTGAGGGGTTGGAGCAAATGCGGTTGTATCGTAGAGCTTGGCTGTAGACAATGGATCATGTGGTGTGGTCAGGGTGAAAGCTGGAGGCGTGTAGGTAAGTATAGTGGTCAGTAGGTTTCCGGTATAGGGTGGTGTTTATGTGACCATCGCTTATTAGCACCGTAGTGTCCAGGAAGTGGATCTCTTGTGTGGACTGGTCCAG